>NC_080377.1:41484682-41784682 GCF_014773155.1 Arachis stenosperma
GGCGTTTAACGCCAGGATGGTGCTAGGGGGAAGATTTTGTTTTCAAAATCAATTTTTTTCAAGTTTTCAAAGTTTTTCAAAATCAAATCTTTTTCAAATCATATCTTGTCAATCAAATGTTTTCAAAATCAATTTCTTTCCTTTTTTTTAGATACTTCCTAACAATTAATGATTTGATTGAACATCTCAAATTTGTTACCTTTTATGTTGAGAAAGGTTTAATGTTTGAATCATATCTTTTCTTGTTAGGCAAGTCACTAATTTTCAAATCATATCTTCTAAAATTGTTTTCAAATCATATCTTCTCAATCACATCTCTTTAAAACTAATCATATCTTCTCAACCACATCTTTTTCAAAATAGTTTTCAATCAAATCTTTTTAACTTCTAATCTCAAAATCTTTTTCAAAAATCACTTGATTTCTCCTCCAACTTCAATTTTCGAAAATTATCAATCAATTTTTCAAAATATTTTTAAAATTTTCTTAATTTAATTTTCGAAAATCCTCTTCCCTCTCTCTCACATCCTTCTATTTATGGAGTACTACTCCTTCTTAATGCACAATTCGAACTCTATCTCATCAAGTTCGAATTCTTCTACCTTCTTTCTTCTATTTTTCCTTTCCTCTGACACTTCAAGGAATCTCTATACTGTGACATAGAGGATTCCACATTTTTCTTTTTCTCTTCTCTTTCATATGAGCAGGAATAAAGACAAAGGCATTCTTGTTGAAGCTGACCCTGAACCTGAGAGAACCTTGAAGCGAAAGCTAAGAGAAGCTAAAGCACAACTCTCTGTTGAGAACCTGACCGAATTCTTCAAGGAAGAAGAACCCATGGCAGCCGAAAACAACAACAATGCCAACAATGCAAGGAAGGTGCTGGGTGACTTCACTGCACCTACTCCCGATTTCTATGGGAGAAGCATCTCTATCCCTGCCATTGGAGCAAACAACTTTGAGCTTAAGCCTCAATTAGTTTCTCTAATGCAACAGAATTGCAAGTTCCATGGACTTCCAATGGAAGATCCTCATCAGTTCTTAGCTGAATTCTTGCAAATCTGTGACACAGTCAAGACTAATGGGGTTGACCCTGAGGTCTATAGACTGATGCTATTCCCTTTTGCTGTAAGAGACAGAGCTAGAATATGGTTGGATTCTCAACCTAAGGAAAGCCTGGACTCTTGGGAAAAGCTAGTCAATGCCTTCTTGGCAAAGTTCTTTCCACCTCAAAGATGGAGTAAGCTTAGAGTGGAAGTCCAAACCTTCAGACAGAAGGATGGAGAATCCCTCTATGAAGCTTGGGAAAGATACAAACAATTAATCAGAAGATGTCCCTCAGACATGCTTTCTGAATGGAGCATCATAGGTATTTTCTATGATGGTCTCTCTGAACTGTCCAAGATGTCTTTGGATAGCTCTGCTGGAGGATCTCTTCATCTGAAGAAGACGCCTACAGAGGCTCAGGAACTAATTGAAATGGTTGCAAACAACCAATTCATGTACACTTCTGAAAGGAATCCTGTGAACAATGGGACTAGTCAGAAGAAAGGAGTTCTTGAGATTGATGCTCTGAATGCCATTCTGGCTCAGAAGAAGATATTGACTCAACAAGTCAATTTGATTTCTCAAAGTCTGTCTGGAATGCAAAATGCACCTGGCAGTACTAAGGAAGCTTCATCTGAGGAAGAAGCCTATGATCCTGAGAACCCTTCAATGGAAGAGGTGAATTACCTAGGAGAACCCTATGGAAACACCTATAATTCTTCATGGAGAAATCACCCAAATTTCTCATGGAAGAATCAAGAGAGACCTCAACAAGGTTTCAATAATAATGGGTGGAAGAGACAGGCTTGGCAATAACAAACCTTTTCCATCATCTTCTCAGCAACAGACAGAGAGAGTTCTAAGCAGAGTACTTCTGACTTAGCAACAATGGTCTCTGATCTAATAAAGACCACTCAAAGTTTCATGACTGAAACAAGGTCCTCCATTAGGAATTTGGAAGGACAAGTGGGTCAGCTGAGCAAGAAAATGACTGAACTCCCTCCTAGTACTCTCCCAAGTAATACAGAAGAAAATCCAAAAGGAGAGTGCAAAGCCATAACCATGGCCGAATATGGAGAGGAAAGAGAGGAGGAGGACGCCACTGAGGAAGACCTCAGTGGGCGTGCACCAATCTCCTCTGAGTTCCTCAATGAGGAACCATGGGAATCTGAGGCTCAAAATGAGACCATAGAGATTCCATTGGACTTACTTCTGCCTTTCATGAGCTCTGATGAGTATTCCTCCTCTGAAGAGGATGAGTATGTCACTGAAGAGCAAGTTGCTAAATACCTTGGAGCAATCATGAAGTTAAATGACAAGTTATTTGGAAATGAGACTTGGGAAGATGAATCTCCCTTGCTCACCAAAGAACTGGATGACTTGTCTAGGCAGAAACTGCCTCAAAAGAGGCAGGATCCTGGGAAGTTTTCTATACCTTGCACCATAGGCACCATGACCTTCAAGAAGGCCTTGTGTGACTTAGGGTCAAGTGTAAACCTCATGCCCCTCTCTGTAATGGAGAAATTAGGGATCTTTGAGGTACAAGCTGCAAGAATCTCATTGGAGATGGCAGACAACTCAAGAAAACAAGCTCATGGACTTGTAGAGAATGTTTTGGTAGAAGTTGAAGACCATTACATCCCTACTGATTTCGTAGTCCTAGAGACTGGGGAGTGCATGGATGAATCCATCATCCTTGGCAGACCCTTCCTAGCCACAGCAAAGGCTGTGATTGATGTTGATAGGGGTGAACTGATCATTCAAGTGAATGAAGAACCCTTGGTGTTTAAGGCCCAAGGACATCCCTCTATCATCATGGAGAGGAAGCATGAGGAGCTTCTCTCAAAACAGAGCCAAGCAGAGCCCCCACAGTCAAACTCTAAGTTTGGTGTTGGGAGGCCCAACCAAACTCTAAGTTTGGTGTTGAACCCCCATTCAAACTCTAAGTTTGGTGTTGGGAGGTTCCAACACGGTTCTGAGTATTTCTGAGGCTCCATGAGAGTCCTCTGTCAAGCTACTGACATTAAAGAAGCGCTTGTTGGGAGGCAACCCAATGTTTTATAGTTAACTATTTTCCTTTGTTATTTTATCTTCTTTTGTAGGTTGATGATCATAAGAAGTCACAAAAACAATGAAAAAAGCAAAAACAGAATGAAAAACAGGAAGAAAAACAGCACACCCTGGAGGAAGATGCTGCAGGCGTTTAAACGCCAGTAAGCCTAGCAGTTGGGCGTTTAACGCCCAGTCTGGCACCATTCTGGGCGTTTAACGCCAGAAAGGGGCACCAGACTGGCGTTAAACGCCAGAAAAGGGCTAGAACCTGGCGTTAAACGCCAGGAATGGGCATCAGCCCGGTGTTTAACGCCAGAAATGGTTCAAAACGTGAATTTTGATGCCATTTGGTGCAGGGATGACTTTTCCTTGACACCACAGGATCTGTGGACCCCACAGGACCCCACCATCACTCTCTCTCTTCTTCTCCCATTCACCAATCACCTCAACACCTCTTCCCCAAAAACCCTTCACCTATCAAATCCCATCTTTCTCTTCACCACTCACATCCATCCTTCATAAAACCCCACCAACCTCACCATTCAAATTCAAACCACTACTTCTTCCCCTTTTGGCCTAACCACAAAGCCATCTCCCTCTCCTCCATTTCTTCTTCTTCTACTCTCTTCTTCCTTCTTTTGCTCGAGGACGAGCAAACCTTTTAAGTTTGGTGTGGTAAAAGCATTGCTTTTTGTTTTTCCATAACCATTTATGGCATCCAAAGCCGGTTCAACTGAGAAGGCATGACCTCAAGCCCATCACCAAGAGAAAGATGGAGCAAACAAGAGACCCCTCTCATCAAGAAATCCCTGAGATACCTCAAGGGATGCACTTTCCTCCACAAGACTACTGGGAGCAAATTAACACCTTCCTAGGAAAATTAAGTTCCAACATGGGACAACTAAGGGTGGAGCACCAAGAACTCTATCATCCTTCATGAAATTAGAGAAGACCAAAGAATCATGAGGGAGGAGCAACAAAGAAAAGGAAGAGACATTGAGGAGCTCAAGCACTCCATAGGAGCTTCAAGAGGAAGAAAGAGCCGCCATCACTAAGGTGGACCCGTTCCTTGATTTCCTTGTTCTTTATTCTTCTGTTTTTCGAATTTTATGCTTATGGTTATCCATGTTTGTGTCTTGTGATCATTAGTGTCTTAGCGTCAATGCCTTAAAGTTATGAATGTCCTATGAATCCATCACCTTTCTTAAATAAATCGTTCTTAATTGAAAAAGGAAAAAGAATTGCATGAATTTTAAATTTTATAACAGTTTAATTATTTTGATGTGGTGGCATTACTTTTGTTTTCTGAATGTATGCTTAAACAGAGCATATGTCTTTTGAATTTGTTGTTCATGAATGTTAAAATTGTTGGCTCTTGAAAGAATGATGAAAAAGGAGACATGTTACTGAGGATCTGAAAAATCATAAAAAAATGATTCTTGAAGCAAGAAAAAGCAGTGAATACAAAAAAAAAAAACAGAAAAAAAAGGGAGAAAAACGAAAAAGAAAAAAAAAAGGGGGAGAAAGAAAAAGAAAAGAAAAAGAAAAGAAATAAAGTTGTGATCCAAGGAAAAAAAAGTGTGCTTAAGAACCCTGGACACCTCTAATTGGGGACTTTAGCAAAGCTGAGTCACAATCTGAAAAGGTTCACCCAATTATGTGTCTGTGGCATGTATGTATCCGGTGGTAATACTGGAAGACAGAGTGCTTTGGGCCACGGCCAAGACTCAATAAGTAGCTGTGTTCAAGAATCATCATACTTAACTAGGAGAATCAATAACACTATCTGGATTTTGAGTTCCTAAAGAAGCCAATCATTATGGATTTCAAAGGATAGAGTGAGATGCCAAGACTATTCAGAGGCAAAAAGCTAAAAGCCCCGCTCATCTAATTAATACTGATCTTCATAGATGTTTTTGGAGTTCATTGCATATTCTCTTCTTTTTATCTTATTTGATCTTCAGTTGCTTGGGGACAAGCAACAATTTAAGTTTGGTGTTGTGATGAGCGGATAATTTATACACTTTTTGGCATTGTTTTTAGTATGTTTTTGGTATGATCTAGTTAGTTTTTAGTATATTTTTATTAGTTTTTAGTTAAAATTCACTTTTCTAGACTTTACTATGAGTTTGTGTGTTTTTCTGTGATTTCAGGTATTTTCTGGCTGAAATTGAGGGACCTGAGCAAAAATCTGATTCAGAGACCAAAAAGGACTGCAGATGCTGTTGGATTCTGACCTCCCTGCACTCGAAGTGGATTTTCTGGAGCTACAGAAGCCCAATTGGCGCGCTCTCAACGGCGTTGGAAAGTAGACATCCTGGGCTTTCCAGCAATAGATGATAGTCCATACTTTGCCCAAGATTTGATGGCCCAAACCGGCGTTCAAAGTCACCTCAAGAAATTCCAGCGTTAAACGCCGGAACTGGCACCTAAATGGGAGTTAAACGCCCAAACTGGCACCAAAGCTGGCGTTTAACTCCAAGAAGAGTCTCTACACGAAAAATGCTTCATTGCTCAGCCCAAGCACACACCAAGTGGGCCCGGAAGTGGATTTTTATGTCATTTACTCATTTCTGTACACCTTAGGCTACTAGTTTTCTATAAGTAGGACCTTTTACCATTGTATTAAAAATCTTCGGATCTTTGGAACCTTTTTCTTTAGATCTTTTGATCACTTTGGGAGGCTGGCCTCACGGCCATGCCTAGACCTTGTTCTTATGTATTTTCAACGGTGGAGTTTCTACACACCATAGATTAAGGTGTGGAGCTCTGCTGTACCTCGAGTATTAATGCAATTACTATTGTTCTTCCATTCAATTCCGCTTGTTCTTTGTCCAAGATATCACTTGTTCTTCAACATGATGAAGGTGATGATTGACGCCCATCACTATTCTCACTCATGAACAAAGTGACTGACAACCATTCTTGTTCTACAAGCATCTGAGGCTTAGTGAATATCTCTTGGATTCCTGATTGCACGATGCATGGTTGATCGCCTGACAACCGAGTGCTCGCCTGACAAACGAGCCAACCATTCCGTGAGATCAGAGTCTTCGTGGTATAGGCAAGAACTGATGGCGGCATTCAAGAGAATCCGGAAGGTTTAACCTTGTCTTTGGTATTCTGAGTAGGATTCAATGATTGAATGACTGTGACGTGCTTCAAACTCCTAGCAGGCTAGGGCGTTAGTGACAGACGCAAAAGTATCAATGGATATTATTCCGGCCTGACCGAGAACCGACAGATGATTAGCCTATGCTGTGACAGAGCATCAGGGACGTATTTTCACTGAGAGGATGGGAGGTAGCTGCTGACAACAGTGAAACCCTACACAAGCTTGCCATGGAAAGGAGTAAGAAGGATTGGATGAAGGCAGTAGGAAAGCAGAGAGACGGAAGGGAAGGCATCTTCATGCGCTTATCTGAAGTTCCTACCAATGAATTACATAAGTATCACTATCTTTATCTTTATGCTATTTTCGTTCATCATCATATACATTTGAGTTTGCCTGACTAAGATTTACAAGATGACCATAGCTTGCTTCAATACTAACAATCTCCGTGGGATCGACCCTTACTCACGTAAGGTATTACTTGGACGACCCAGTGCACTTGCTGGTTAGTTGTGCGAAGTTGTGTAATGCCATGGTATTGAGCTACCACGTTTGTGGAGCCATTACCGGGGATTATGAGAGTTGTGAAAAAGTATTGTTCACAATTTCGCGCACCACTAGGAAAGGTCTTCCAAGGATGATGCATTCATCATCTTCCTTCCTAGTGTCTAGGATTATGAAATCAGCAGGGATGTAAAGGCCTTCAACCTTTACTAGCACGTCCTCTACTAACCCATAAGCTTGTCTCAATGACTTGTCTGCCAATTGCAATGATAACAAGGCAGGTTGTACCTCAATGATCCCCAGCTTCTCCATTACAGAGAGTGGCATAAGATTTATCCCTGACCCCAGATCACACAGAGCTTTTGCAAAGGTCATGGTGCCTATGGTACAAGGTATTAAGAACTTGCCAGGATCTTGTTTCTTTTGAGGTAGAGTTTTCTGAATCCAAGTATCTAGTTCACTAATGAGCAAGGGAGGTTCACTTTCCCAAGTCTCATTACCAAACAACTTGGCATTCAGCTTCATGATAGCTCCTAAGTATTGAGCAACTTGCTCTCCAGTCACATCTTCATCCTCTTCAGAGGAAGAATAGTCTTCAGATCTCATGAATGGCAGAAGGAGATTTAATGGAATCTCTATGGTCTCTATATGAGCCTCAGATTCCTTTGGATCCTTAATAGGAAACTCCTTCTTGCTTGAGGGACGTCCCAGGAGGTCTTCCTCACTAGGATTTTCGTCCTTTTCCTCCCTTGTGTATTCGGCCACATTGATCACATCAATGGCCTTGCACTCTCCTTTTGGATTCTCTTCTGTATTACTTGGGAGAATACTGGGAGGAGTTTCAATGACTTTCTTACTCAGCTGGCCCACTTGTGCCTCCAAATTTCTAATGGAGGATCTTGTTTCATTCATGAAACTGAAAGTGGCCTTTGACAGATCAGAGACTAGATTGGATAAATTAGAAGTGTTTTGTTCAGAATTCTCTGTCTGTTGCTGAGAAGATGATGGGAAAGGCTTGCTATTACTCAGCCTATTGCGTCCACCATTGTTAAAGCCTTGTTGAGGCTTTTGTTGATCCTTCCATGAGAAATTTGGATGATTTCTCCATGATGAGTTATAGGTGTTTCCATAAGGTTCACCCATGTAATTAACCTCTGCCATGGCAGGGTTCTCAGGATCATAAGCTTCTTCAGAAGCTGCCTCTTTAGTACTGTTGGATGCATGTTGCCATCCATTCAGATTTTGAGAGATCATGTTGACCTGTTGAGTCAACACTTTGTTCTGAGCCAATATGGCATTCTGAGCATCAATTTCAAGAACTCCTTTCTTTTGAGGTATCCCATTATTTACGGAATTCCTCTCAGAAGTGTACATGAATTGGTTGTTTGCAACCATATCAATGAGTTCTTGAGCCTCTTCAGGCGTTTTCTTTAGGTGAATAGATCCACCTGCAGAATGGTCCAATGACATTTTCGAAAATTCAGAGAGACCATAATAGAATATATCTAATATGGTCCATTCTGAAAATATGTCAGATGGACATTTTTTGGTCAGCTGCTTGTATCTTTCCCAAGCTTCATAGAGGGATTCACCATCTTTTTGTTTGAAGGTTTGAACATCCACTCTCAGCTTGCTCAGCTTTTGAGGAGGAAAGAATTTATCCAAGAAGGAAGTGACCAGCTTATCCCAGGAGTCCAGGCTATCCTTGGGTTGTGAATCCAACCATATTCTAGCTCTGTCTCTTACAGCAAAAGGGAAAAGCATGAGTCTGTAGACTTCAGGATCAACTCCATTCGTCTTTACAGTCTCACAGATCTGCAAGAACTCAGTTAAAAACTGATAAGGATCTTCAGATGGAAGTCCATAAAACTTGCAGTTTTGTTGCATTAAGGCAACTAGCTGAGGCTTAAGCTCAAAGTTGTTGGCTCCAATGGCAGGAATGGAGATGCTTCTTTCATCAAACTTGGACGTTGGCTTTGTGAAGTCACCAAGCATTCTCCTTGCATTATTATTATTATTTTCGGCTGCCATCTCCTTCTCTTGTTCGAAAATTTCTGAAAGGTTGTTTCTGGATTGTTGTAACTTAGCTTCTCTTAATTTTCTCTTCAGATTCCTTTCAGGTTCTGGATCAATTTCAACAAGAGTTCCTTTATCCTTGTTCCTGCTCATATGAAAGAGAAGAAAACAAGAAAAGAAGAGGAATCCTCTATGTCACAGTATAGATATTCCTTTATGTTAGTAGAAGAAGAAAGGGGTAGAAGAATGAAGAAGGATGGATTCGGATTTTTGGATGAAGAGAGGTGAAGAGAAGTGTTAGTAATTAAATAATTAAATAGAATAAGAAAAGAGAGGGAGAATTTCGAAAATAATTTTTGAAAAAGAGATTAGTAATTTTCGAAAATTAGACATAAAATGTAATTAAAATTAAAACATGAAACAATTAGTTAATTAAAAAGAATTTTTGAAAAAGGGGTGAGATATTTTCGAAAATTAGAGAGGGAAAAGTAGTTAGGTGGTTTTGAAAAAGATAAGAAACAAACAAAAAGTTAGTTAGTTGATTGAAAAATATTTGAAATCACAATTGAAAAAGATAAGGAGATAATAAGTTAGATAAGATATTTTGAAATCAAATTTTGAAAAAGATAAAATTTTTGAAAAAGATCAAATAAAAGATAAAAAGATTTAATTCAAAAATTTTGAAATTATTTACTTCACTAACAAGAAACTACAAGATAAGATTCTAGAACTTAAAGATTGAACCTTTCTTAACAAGAAAGTAACAAACTTCAAATTTTTGAACCAATCACATTAATTATTAGTGAATTTTCGAAAATATGATATAAAGATAAGAAAAAGATTTTGAAAATATTTTGAAAAAGATTTTTGAAATTTTCGAAAATTATAAAAGAAAATGAAAAAGATATGATTTTTGAAAAAGATTTTGAAAAGATAAGATTTTTAAAATTTGAAATTTTGACTTGACTTGTAAGAAACAACTAATTTTAAAATTTTTTTACCAAGTCAACCCAAAATTTCGAAAATTTGGAGGGAAATAAGGAAAGATATTTTTTTTATTTTTTTGAATTTTTAAAGATGAGAGAGAAAAACAACAAAAAATACTCAATGCATGAAATTTTTAGATCAAAACAATGAATGCATGCAAGAATGCTATGAATGTCAAGATGAACACCAAGAACACTTTGAAGATCATGATGAACATCAAGAACATATTTTTGAAAAAATTTTTGATGCAAAGAAAATATGCAAGACACCAAACTTAGAAATCTTTAATGCATGGAAAATATGAATGCAAAGATGCATATGAAAAACAACATAAGACACAAAACAAGAAAACATCAAGATCAAACAAGAAGACTTGTCAAGAACAACTTGAAGATCATGAAGAACACTATAAATGCATGGAATTTTCGAAAAATGCAAGAAAAATTTTTAAAGCATGCAATTGACACCAAACTTAAAAATTGACTCAAGACTCAAACAAGAAACACAAAATATTTTTTGTTTTTATGATTTTATGATTTTTTTGTGGATTTTTATTATTTTTTTTTCAAAAATATAGTTTTGAAAAACGAAAAATAAAAGAAAAAAATTTTGAAAAAGATTTTTGAAAAGAAAAATTACCTAATCTGAGCAACAAGATGAACCGTCCGTTGTCCATACTCGAACAATCCCCGGCAACGGCGCCAAAAACTTGGTGGACAAAATTGTGATCACATGTTCTTTGTACTTGTATAAAATTTAATAATTGGCTCTATTTGAATTCACAACTCCGTTCAACTAACCAGCAAGTGTACTGGGTCGTCCAAGTAATAAACCTTACGCGAGTAAGGGTCGATTCCACAGAGATTGTTGGTATGAAGCAAGCTATGGTCACCTTGTAAATCCCAGTCAGGAGGATAAAATTATGGAATTTAGAAAATCAAATATAAAAATAAAATAAAATGGATAGAAATACTTATGTAAATAAAGAGTGGGAATTTCAGATAAGCGTATGGAGATGCTGTGCTCCTCTTGAAACTCTACTTCACTACTCTCTCTTCCAATCCTTCTTATTCCTTTCCATGGCAAGCTGTATGTAGGGCATCACTATCATCAATGGCTACTTTCAATCCTCTCGGGAAAATGGTCCTATGCGCTGTCACTGCACGGCTAATCGTCTGGAGGCATCATCCTTGGTTGATAGCTACATCCCATCCTCTCAGTGAAAATGGTCCAAATGCTCTGTCACAGCACGGCTAATCATCTGTCGGTTCTCAATCAGGTTGGAATAGAATCCATTGATTCTTTTGCGTCTGTCACTAACGCCCAGCCTTCAGGAGTTTGAAGCTCGTCACAGTCATTCAATACCGGAATCCTACTCGGAATACCACAGACAAGGTTAGACTTTCCGGATTCCCAAGATCCTACTCGGAATACCACAGACAAGGTTAGACTTTTCGGATCCCCATGAATGCCGCCATCTATCTAGCTTATACCACGAAGATTCTGTTGGGGAATCTAAGAGATATGCGCCCGGCCTAAGGTAGAACAGAAGTGGTTGTCAATCACGCGCGTTCATAGGTGAGAATGATGATGAGTGTCACGGATCATCACATTCATCAAAGTGTTGTGCAACGTATATCTTGGAATAAGAATAAAAGAGAATTGAATAGAAAGTAATAGTAGTTGTATTGAAACTTGAGGTACAGCAGAGCTCCACACCCTTAATCTATGGTGTGCAGAAACTCCACCGTTGAAAATACATAAGTAAAAGGTTCAGGCATGGCCGAATGGCCAGCCCCCCAAAACGTGATCAATAGTCTCCTAAGATGAAGAATAAAACAAAACTGAGACCAAAGATGTCTAATACAATAGTAAGAGGTCCTATATATACTAGACTAGCTACTAGGGTTTACATGAGTAACTAATTGATGCATAAATCCACATCCGGGGCCCACTTGGTGTATGTTTGGGCTGAGCTTGATCTATCCACGAGCTGAGGCTTCTCTTGGAGTTGAACTCCGAGTTATGACGTGTTTTGCGCATTCAACTCCGGATCATGATGTTTTTCTGGCGTTTAACTCTAGACAGCAGCATGTACTTGGCGTTCAACGCCAAGTTACGTCGTCAATTTCCGAATAAAGTATGGACTATTATATATTGCTGGAAAGCCCTGGATGTCTACTTTCCAATGCCGTTAAGAGCGCGCCAATTGGAGTTCTGTAGCTCCAGAAAATCTATTTTGAGTGCAGGGAGGTCAGATTCCAACAGCATCAGCAGTCCTTTTGTCAGCCTTTTTTAGAGTTTTGCTCAAGTCCCTCAATTTCAGCCAAAATTTACCTGAAATCACAGAAAAACACACAAACTCATAGTAAAGTCCAGAAATGTGAATTTACCATAAAAACTAATGAAAACATCCCTAAAAGTAGCTTAAACTTACTAAAAACTACCTAAAAACAATGCCAAAAAGCGTATAAATTATCCACTCATCACCGGCCACACTTATGACATAGGGTCAAAAGAGCTTCGAGTCTCAACCTGGAGCACGTGGTGGCTAGCCACTGCTTTCTCCCAGGGAAACTCTCATCTCCATTAGTGGAAGTGCAAATCACAATTATCAATAATTCAGCATAAACATGCATGAATTCTCATCCATGGATCAACATCCATATCAGCCATCCGGCTCACGGTTAAATCCATAACCAGCCAATATCCATAGCATACACAGCTATTCCGGCTCACGGTTCAATCCAGAACCAGCCAATATCCATAGCATACACAGCTGTTCCGGCTCACGGTTCAATCCAGAACCAGCCAATTCATAAACAATTACAGCCTTTCGGCCCATGGCATAACAAGCACTTCCACCACCATCCTCCACATCTCACATGATCATCTTTGATCCTCATTGATCATTCATTTTTCCCTTGCTTCACTCGCAAGTTACCTCATCCACTAGCCCCTTTTTAATAGCTAGTCATGTCATAAAGATTTAAGACATAAATGGTGAGATCGGAGGCTAAGAAGTATGAGATTTGGCTTTGAAAACTCAAAAATCAACTTTGGGATGAAAAACAAGGCCACGCGTACGCGCACTCCACGCGCACGCGCGGATGGCTAAAAAAAAACTCATCGACGCGCAAGCGTCATGCACGCTAACGCGTGGCTTAAAATTTTGCCAATCGACGCGCACGCGTCAACCACGCGTACGCATGGGTGTTCTCGTGCCCCAGGCACAACACTGGCACAGTTCTGGCATAACTCTCTGGAAAATGGCTGGGCATTGGGTGCAGCACAATCGGCGGACCTGCGCACATCACGCGTACGCGTGGGTGGCATTTTCTGGAAGATCGACGCGTACACGCCAGGTACGCCTACGCGCAAGGGGTTTTTCTGCTAAAAATTTTCTAAGTTAAAAGTTGCAGAATTCACATATTCAAACCCCTACCTTCCAATGGACATAACTTCCTCATTTTAAATCATTTTTCACCCGTTCTTCGAACGGCATGGACATCCCGGATCAAATTTCATTTCTAAATAGATTTGGTACAAAACAGAGATCCGTAGTCCAAGTTATGTCCCACCAAAGTATGCCCAAAAACCATGTTTTTCATAAAAACAACAAAGTGCCATTTTCAAAACAAGCCATTTCCAATTCTTTTCAAAATCAATCAAAACATGCCAATTTCATCCCTTTTCTTTGAAATCAATCAAAATATATCAATTTCAACATCAAGCCTCCTCAACTCACACATTGACACTTTAACACAAATTACCAAAATCACTATCTCATCATTTTAACCCACTCCACCCAAATGGCTCAACCTCAAACATATTGACATATCATATACTATTCCCCATGCCAATTCTCAACAATATCAATTCCACTAAATCATCATTATACACAATCAATATCTTACTCACCATCAACATGGTTCAACCCACAATTCAACTATAACCATTCATCAAGCATATATCACAACATGCATATTTCTCATACATCACACCACCAAGGCATCAAATATCATCATCACATATATGACCACATCATATATCTCAATAATTCAACAACATCAACAATTCAATGCCTATCTTAGGGCCTCTAGCCTAAGTATTTCCTACCACATTACATATTAGATACGGGAAACCGAAACCATACCTTAGCCGATTTTCCAAGCTCAACCGGAGCACTTCCAAACCACTTATCCACAAGCTCTCAAGGCCTCAAAACCTCCAAGAACAGATTTTTTACCACCAAACCCTTTCCAAGCTTTTCAAAATCACCAATCAAGCTCCAATATCCACATATACACAACCTAAGCCACAACCATCATACCCATACACAACATCTCAAAACCCAAACATCATAAAACAACAAAATCACACTAGGGTTGAGAATCTTACCACACCCAAGGTCCAAGGAGACAAGATTAACCTTCTCCTTCAAGAGAGTTGGGTCCTATAACATCAAAGAGCCCAAAATCTCAACATGTTTGCTCATAAAACTCGAAAACAAGGCTGGAATTTCGAAGAGCAAAACGTAGCTTACCTCAAGATTAATTGTATGGGTTTTGTAGAGCTCTCCGCGGTGAACGCGTGGCCGCAAACAGAGCGGCAATCGGAGCTCTAGATCAAAAGTTATGGTGGTTTGAAGATCAAGTGAGAGAAAGAACTTGAGAGAGTGTTCTTCCTCCCCTCTCTTCAATTTTCAGCGAGTGTGTGTGTTGTGTGAGGAGAGAGAGTGCTGAAAACTAGGGTTTTGATTTAGTTATGTTGGGCCAAGGGCCCACTTTGGATCCGGTTGGCCCGGTTTGGCCCGTTCGGTCCAATCTTGGTCCGAATTCCATAAAATTGGTACCGAAATTCTCGTCTCAATCTCCTCTATCACATTTAGCCATAAAAATCACATTTTAGTCTTTCTAGAATAAATTCTCATTTATGGGTTAATTAGCTGTTAATTAACCGGGTTTTACATTCTACCCGCCTAATTGGGAATTTTGCCCACAAAATTCAAATGCAATTACCTGAGAATAAATGCGGATAATCCGTTCGCATCTCCGACTCAAGTTCCCAAGTGTGTTCCTCAACACCGCCTCGACTCCATGCCACTTTGACTAATGAAACCTCTTTTCCACGCAACCGTTTGATACTAGTATCATCAATTCTGACCGGAGCCACTAGAAGCGTCAAATCTTCCCTTAACTGAACCGACTCAGGTTTCAACACATGGCTAGCATCAGGAGTGTACTTCCGAAGCTGCGACACGTGAAACACGTCGTGCAAATTCGAAAGATGAGGTGGTAGAGCCAATCGATACGCCACCGGTCCAATCTTCTCCAGGATCTGAAATGGACCAATGTATCTAGGATTCAACTTCTTTGCCTTAATCGCCCTACCTACCCCCGTAGTCGGAGTAACCTTAAGAAAAACATGGTCCCCTTCCTCAAATTCTAAGGGCTTTCGCCTCTGATCGGCGTAACTCTTTTGACGACTCTGCGCCGTAAGCATCCTATCTCGGATTTCTTGACCTGTTCAGTAGTCTCAGCCATCATTTCCGGTCCCAACAAGCTTTTCTCTCCAGCTTCATACCAACATAGCGGAGATTGACATTTCCTCCCATACAAGGCCTCATACGGAGCCATTCCAATGCTCGCATGATAACTATTATTGTATGCAAACTCCACTAATGGCATATACCGATCCCAACTCGCCGGTTGGTCCAAAACACAAGCTCTCAACATATCCTCTAGTGTTTGGATCGTTCTCTCAGATTGACCATCTGTTTGAGGATGGTAAGCCGTGCTTAAGCTTAATCGGGTTCCAAAAGCTTTCTGAAATGCACCCCAAAACCTTGAAGTGAAACGAGGATCTCTATCAGAGATTATAGTAGCAGGTACACCATGAAGTCTCACAATCTCCTTTATGCATAACCGTGCTAGCTCCTCAAGGGTGTAAGTCATACGAATGGGTAAAAAGTGAGCTGACTTCGTCAGTCGGTCCACAATCATCTAAATAGCATCAAAACCAGCACTAGTTCTTGGCAATTCTGACACAAAGTCCATTGCAATACTTTCCCACTTCCATTGTGGAATCTCTAAAGGTTGCAACATCCCGGAAGGTCTTTGATGTTCAATCTTTACCTTTTGACAAGTTAAGCACTTTGAAACATATTCCGCCACATCATTCTTCATACCTGGCCACCAAAACATCGCCTTTAAATCATGGTACATCTTAGTACTTCCCGGGTGAATGGAGAATCCGCTTTTGTGTGCCTCCTTTAAGATATCATGCCTCAAGGTGCCAACATCCGGCACAATAATCCTACCCTTGAATCTCCATAACACATCTTTTTCCTCCGACACTCTCCACTGTTTTCCTTGCTCAATAGCCGGTAACACCTTCCATAACGCTTCATCATTTTGATGAGTGACAAACCCCAATTTGACGGTTTATCTTGTATTGAATTTAGGGGATTTTATCACCTTTTACCCACATTTATTCAATGAAATAGCATGGTTTTGTATATTCTCCTTTAATTGTGCTTAAGAGTGAAAACATGCTTTTTAGGTCTTAAAATAGATAAATATAATTTACCTTGATTCCATTAGATGCCTTGATATGTTTGTTAAGTGATTTCAGATTTAGGAGGCAAAGATTGGATTAAAGGAATGAAGAAAAAAGCATGTAAAGTTGGAGAACTCATGAAGAAATGAAAGAATCGGAAAGCTGTCAAGCCGACCTCTTTGCACTTAAACGACCATAACTTGAACTACAGAGGTCCAAATGATGCGGTTCCAGTTGGGTTGGAAAGCTAACATCCAGGGCTTCAAAATAATATAAATTTTGTCATATGTTGCTTCGCGTTCAGGGGCGCGCACGCGCACTTTGCGCGCGCGCGCCGATTTTGTCCGTGGCTCACTTTAATGAAATCGTCCCTAGCGGTTTTAGGAGCCTTGTGGGCCCAATCCAACTCATTTCTGATGCTATTTAAGTCAAGTATTGAAGGGGAATCAACATACTTTAGATACTTTAGATACTTTTGATCATTAGCTTAGTTTTAGGAGTTAGAGATAGTTTTAGAGAGAGAAGCTCTCACTTCTCTCTAGGATTAGGAATTAGGGTTAGATTAGGATCTCATAATTCTAGGTTTAATTCAAGTCTCCTTCTACTTCTACCTTCAAGTGGTGATTGCTACACTTTGGTTCTTCTTTCTATCCCTATCCTCTTGTTGTAATTTCTCTTATTTTGTTTCTAGGTTTTGTAATTGAGATATTCTTGTTCTTTTGTTTTCTTTTAATAATGCAATTTGAGATAATTCATGTGATTGTGATGTTGTTGATTGTTGTTTTGTTAATTCTTTGTAATTGTTGGTTGTTGATTCCTTTTATTCTTACAAATAAAAATGCTTTCTTTCATTACCCTCCAAGTGTTTGATGAAATGCTTGAGAGGATGTTAGAGTAGGATTTTATGTTCTTGGCTTGAGAATGTAACTTAGGATTTCTTGAGTCACTAGTGTCCATTTGATTGCTAGTTGATAACCATTAACTCTAGCCTTCATTAATCCAATTAGTGGAAAGCTAGGACTTATGGACTAGGATTGATATAACTCACTTGACTTTCCTTTGTTAATTGATTTAAGGATGACTAAGTGGGATTAATCCTTGCAACTACCATACTTGTGGCTAGTGATAATGATGAAGACCCTTGACAACCAAATCTTGCCAAGACCATTTTGTTAATAAAGTTTTCTTACCATTTACTATTCATGTTTCTCCTCTAAAACCCCAAATATAACTCACAACCAATAACAAAACACTTTATTGTAAATCCTAGGGAGAACGACCCGAGGTTTAAATACTTCGGTTTATAGATTTTAGGGGTTTGTACTTGTGACAAACAAATTTTTGTATGAGAGGATTATTGTTGGTTTAGAGACTATACTTCGACGAGATTTCATTTGTAAAATTCTATACCATCAAAAATCCATTCGTCAAAATGGCGCCGTTGCCGGGGACTTGCAATGGTGTTATGTTATTGGTTATTGTACATATGTGAATATTGTGAATAGGTTTATCTTTTGTTTGTTTCTTAATTTTTGTTAGTTTTATTTTGTTCTCTCGTTATGAATTCTCACTTTGGCTATGAGTTTGGCTCTAATTGTGTTGTAGGAAATGTGGACTTTAATGGCAACATGTACCATGGATGGAACCAACAAAGATGGGAGGAGCCTCAAGGAATTGATCACTCCTATTGGCAACAACCTCTGGATACTTATAGGTATAATTCCCATCCTAATGCATGTCAATTTAACGGCTATGATGACTCTTTTTGTGACACTCAACAACCACCATCATATGCCTATGAATCCTATCCTCAACATGAACCTCAACCATTCTCACAAGCCTTTCCATACCAAGCACCTTCTTATGATCCATATCCATCATACAACCAATCACCCATACCATATCTTTATGACCATTATGAGCAAGAATCTTTAGACCCACCACAACCCTATCAAGATTACTACCATGAACCACCTCAACACTCACCATCTCCATACCCTTACCAAGAAGAACCACCTTCCTATTATGAACCCTCTCTCCAAAATAATGATCCTTCCTATTCACCCCAAGCCCCACTAGACGATCCTCTTACTTTGTTACTTCAAGGACAAGAAGCTATGAAGCGGGATACACTTGAGTTTGTGACCAACTTGACCAAGGTAGTGTCCACCTTAGCCTACCAATGCTTGAACACTCAAGGTACTTCCGTGACCCTATGTGCAAAGTCAAAAGAAGAGCAAAGCATGAAGGAGAAATTGGAAAATCCGGTGAAGAAGGAGGAGTCAAATTTTGTATTGGAACAATTGGAGGAGCCTATGATCATTGAAGAAAAGGAAGAGGTGGTTAAAGATTTAGGAGATGTTGAAAGTCCATGGGAATGTAGCATCATGGAGAACTCTTCCAAGAAGCTTGATATTGATGTTGAGGAGGGGGCGCAACCTCCAAGGCATATCATCGTTGGAGACTTGGAAGAAGCTTATCAAGAGATGGATTCAATCATGGATGAGTTTCTCTCTACAATGGAATCCTCTCCCATTGGACATGGAGTTGAAATTATAGAAGAGTGTGCACAACCTCCCATATCCTTGGTGAACAATGAAGAAGAGAGTGAATCAAAAGAGAGCTACCAAGAGGAAAAAGTTGGCATGGTGTATATTGAAATTGAAGAATATGAAGAGGTTGATCAAGAGATGGATTCATTCGTCAATGAATTCCTATCAAAAATTGAATCACCTTACATTGGGCAAGATGAAGTTCTTGAAGACAACACCAAGCCAAGTGAAAAAGGGGAAAAGGTTGAAATTGAAGAAGCTTGTGAAGAGGTGGAAACAACTAAAGAAGAGCACAAGGAAGTAGACCTTGCATTGTCTAAGTGTGGGGAGGTCTCCCTTCCCAAGTCACCATCCAACACAACATTCAAAGCTCTTTGTGGAGTCAAAACTATAAGAGAGTTGTGTAGTGGTTGGAAACATCATTCTAAGCTCATGACGGTTGTAAGCTCAAAATTCAAGAGCAATGGTTGGTGTGGAACCAAATGGCATGGGTCTAGGAAGTTGTTTGGAAGCTTCTTTGAGAATTCCAAGGCCATACCACCCGGATGGAATAATGACGATCAATTTAAGGACGGGTGTCAAAACAAAGTGTGGGATCCCGGATCGCACAATGAAAATCAAGTTTGGGAGCTCATGGTTTGTGGAGAACTCCATCAAAGCTTGAAGATATTGAAATTGAAGAATGGAGCTTATTGGAGATTCAAGCATTAGTGGAAGTTCCAAGATGAGTACAAGCACAAGCCCCCTTGAGAGGAGCTCCCCATAAGTCCAACTTAAGGACAATAAACAAAAGTGCTAGGTGGGAGACACCCCACCATGGTAACATCTTTTCATTTTCTTTCTTTGTACATATTGGTAGAATTAGTTTAAGTTCATGTTTTTATTGGTTTGTTAAGTTTAGTTAGAAGTATAATATGATAAATAAGGTTTTAGGGTGTTTTGGTAGCTGTTTGGAGGATTGAAAGGCTTGGATTGGTGTAAGAACTTAGAAAAATATTTTTGAAAAACAGAACACCATCCACGCGTGCGCGCACATGACGCGTACGCGCACCTGAGCATTTTTCGACCACCCACGCGGACGCGCACTGTACGCGTACGCGTGGATGCAAAAAATTCGACTCCAGCCAAAAACCCGAGAGTTAGGCCTGCGCTGTGCGAACATTGGGCCTAAGGCACAAGTCTATGCACGCGTGCGCGCACTTGGCGCGTACGCGCACATGATCTTAAATTGGCATGCACGCACACGCACACTGTGCGCGCGCGCGTCGATTGCACAATCTGCACTCTCGGTACTTTTACCCGAGAGTTGTGCCAGACTTGGGCCGACATTATGCCTCCGGCCTAACTCGATGCACGCGTGTGCGCACCTGGCGCGTACGCGTCCTTCAACCAATATGCACATCGACGCGTAAGCACGGATGACGCGCACGCGTCGGTAAAAAAAAAAAAAGTTTTTTTTCTCCCCTTCCATTTTCTTTTGCTTATCACATTCGCATACTTCTACTCTTCCCATTTTCATTTAGTTTTTGTAGCATGTTTTCGTTTTTTTTTAAGTCATTTCAATAATGGTGTTGAAGTCTTATACTCAATTATTGAGACTCCCTTGCTTTATCTTGGTGCTTTGTGACCTGTTTAACATTAATTGAAATGTTTTGTTCCACACACAAGGTAGTGCTTTAGTCCTTCCTAACTCATTATCCTTTGTTTTTGTGCTTCATCATCATTGAGTTAGGTTGAGACCAAATGCCCTCATGCTTATCACTAATCTTGTTTGTGTCAATTCTTATTTGATCTTGATGCTCAATATGTTTTTCATGCTTTAATTTTACTCTTGCATCAAGTATCATTGATATGCCATTTTCTCTTATTGTTTCCTCCTCTACATGTTGTAGCTACCATGTAGTGGAAAACCATACCTTTATTTAGCATTAGCCCCCGCCTATGTTCTAATTGCTTTGATATCTTTGTTATAGGTTTAACTTTCTTTCTTTTTCTTTCCTTTTAGGTTGGCCACCAATACGGAAGGAAAGGAAAGTTTCTAACTGGGGCAACAAACAAGTCATCCGCACAACCTTTTGAAGAAGCTCATCAATTGTAGCAACCCGTCCACCTTGCTCTTCTTTGCATGCACCGAGGACGGTGCAATCTTCAAGTGTGGGGAGGTCGTTCGACCGATCTCCATGGGTAACAATTTCCTTTTCAACACCAATTCTTAGTTTTCTTTGTTAGATTAGTTCTTGCATTGCATGATAGGTTGCATGTTAGTTAGAATTTGTACATGTTTTACTACCTTCTTCTCATTAGGACTACTTGGTTAGAGTGATGATTTCTTTCCCAAGAAACCATTTTAGGGCAACCTACCAATTTGAAAAAGAAAAATTTCTGTTGAACTTGCTTGAAAGAATGTATTTTGGAACATGGTTTTTGAGCTAAGAACACAAGCTTGCAAGATTCGAGCCTAATGGTGTGGTTACATCTTATAACCACTTATTTTCCCTTCTTGTGTGCATTATTCTCTTCCTATGATTGTAACCTTCGATTTGTTTGATTCTTTATATCCATTATTTTGTGTATTCATGCATTTATATGATTGAGGCCATCATTTCATTAGCTCACTTACCCAAATGGCCTTACCTTTTATCTTCCTTTGTTAGCCAACTTTGAGCCTACGCTTAACCCACTTATTCTTATTTTAGCACATTACAAGCCTTAAAGCGGAAAACAATGAATGTCCTTTATTTGGATCTTTGATTGGCTTAGGCTAGTGAGTGTGAGTGTCATCCAAGAGTGGGAAAACTTTGGGACATTGGTTGGGATAAAAGGGTGTTTGTGTTTTGTATTTTTATATTGGGAAATTGGGTACATGCTCATGTATTGATTAAATGTATAGACCTTATTGATGAGCGGATAATTTGTATGCTTTTTGGCATTGTTTTTAGTATGTTTTTAGTATGATCTAGTTAGTTTTTAGTATATTTTTATTAGTTTTTAGTTAAAATTCACTTTTCTGGACTTTACTATGAGTTTGTGTGTTTTTCTGTGATTTCAGGTATTTTCTGGCTGAAATTGAGGGACCTGAGCAAAAATCTGATTCAGAGACTCAAAAGGACTGCAGATGCTGTTGGATTCTGACCTCCCTGCACTCGAAGTGGATTTTCTGGAGCTACAGAAGCCCAATTGGCGCGCTCTCAACGGCGTTAGAAAGTAGACATCCTGGGCTTTCCAGCAATATATAATAGTCCATACTTTGCCCAAGATTTGATGGCCCAAACTGGCGCTCAAAGTCACCTACAGAAATTCCAGCGTTAAACGCCGGAACTGGCATGAGAGCTGGCGTTTAACTCCAGAAAAGGTCTCTACACGAAATTCCTTCATTGCTCAGCCCAAGCACACACCAAGTGGGCCCGGAAGTGGATTTTTATGTCATTTACTCATTTCTGTACACCTTAGGCTATTAGTTTTCTATAAGTAGGACCTTGTACTATTGTATTAGACATCTTGGTAGCTATCTTCGTTTTATGCTATCTTAGATCATTGGGAGGCTGGCCATTCGGCCATGCCTAGACCTTATGCTTATGTATTTTCAACGGTGGAGTTTCTACACACCATAGATTAAGGTGTGGAGCTCTGCTGTACCTCGAGTATTAATGCAATTACTATTGTTCTTCTATTCAATTCCGCTTGTTCTTTGTCCAAGATATCACTTGTTCTTCAACATGATGAAGGTGATGATTGACGCCCATCACCATTCTCACTCATGAACAAAGTGACTGACAACCACTCTTGTTCTACACGCATCTGAGGCTTAGTGAATATCTCTTGGATTCCTGATTGCACGATGCATGGTTGATCGCCTGACAACCGAGTGCTCGCCTGACAAACGAGCCAACCATTCCGTGAGATCAGAGTCTTCGTGGTATAGGCAAGAACTGATGGCGGCATTCAAGAGAATCCGGAAGGTCTAACCTTGTCTGTGGTATTCTGAGTAGGATTCAATGACTGAATGACTGTGACGTGCTTCAAACTCCTGAGGGCTAGGGCGTTAGTGACAGACGCAAAAGAATCACTGGATTCTATTCTGGCCTGATTGAGAACCGACAGATGGATAGCCTATGCTGTGACAGAGCATCAGGAACGTATTTCCAATGAGAGGATGGGAGGTAGCTGCTGACAACAGTGAAACCCTACACGAGCTTGCCATGGAAAGGAGTAAGAAGGATTGGATGAAGGCAGTAGGAAAGCAGAGAGACGGAAGGGAAGGCATCTTCATGCACTTATCTGAAGTTCCTACTAATGAATTACATAAGTATCACTATCTTTATCTTTATGCTATTTTCGTTCATCATCATATACATTTGAGTTTGCCTGACTAAGATTTACAAGATGACCATAGCTTGCTTCAATGCTAACAATCTCCGTGGGATCGACCCTTACTCACGTAAGGTATTACTTGGACGACCCAGTGCACTTGCTGGTTAGTTGTGCGAAGTTGTGTAATGCCATGGAATTGAACCACCAAGTTTTTGGAGTTCATGAACAGGGATTATGAGAGTTGTGAAAAGTATTGTTCACAATTTCGCGCACCAAGTTTTTGGCGCCGTTGCCGGGGATTGTTCAGTTTGGACAACTGAAGGTTCATCTTGTTGCTTAGATTAGGTATTTTTTTTTTCGAAATTCTTGAAGATGAATTCTAGAGTTTCATGATGATTTGTTGAAATCTGGCTGGCTGAGAAGCCATGTCTAATTTCATTGGACCGAGATTTCAACTGATCATCACAATAGCTTGTTGATCTCCATCAATTTTGCTTTTGGAGCAGTGATCTGCTAAGGCTTGGCTGACCTTTGGTCATGTCTAGTGTTTTGGACCGAAGCTTTCTTTGAAAGCTTGGCTGGCTGTGAAGCCATGTCTAATTCCTGGACCGGAGTCTTAGACTAGCATTGCACTGATTCCTGGAATTCTCATTAAGAATTTTGATATCTTTTTCCACTTAATTTTCGAAAAACACAAAAAAAATTCACAAAATCATAAAAACAAAAAATATTTGATGTTTCTTGCTTAAGTCTAGTGTCTCATTTTAAGTTTGGTGTCAATTGCATGCATTCATTCGTGTGTCTTAAGGATCTTCAAGTAATTCTTGATGGTTTCTTACTCTGATCTTTGAATTCCTTTGGCTTGAGTGTTTATGTGTCTCATATAGTGTCAGTAGTATACAAACTGCTAAGTTTGGTGTCTTGCATGCATTGTTATTTGATTCTTGTTGCATTTGATTATTAAAAATCCAAAAAAATATTTTCTAAATTGTGTCTTTTCAAGTCAACAATACAAGGAATTGAAGATTCAGAACATACTGCAGAGGAATTATACAGAAAAAGCTGGGCATTCAAAAATGCCCAGTGAAGAAGGCAGACTGGCGTTTAAACGCCAGCCAGGGTACCTGGTTGGGCGTTTAACGCCCAAAGAGGTAGCATTTTGGGCGTTAAACGCCAGAATGTATACCATTCTGGGCGTTTAACGCCAGGATGGTGCTAGGGGGAGAATTTTGTTTTCAAATCAATTTTTTTTCAAGTTTTCAAAGTTTTTCAAAATCAAATCTTTTTCAAATCATATCTTTTCAATCAAATGTTTTCAAAATCAATTTCTTTCCTTTTTCAAAGATACTTACTAACAATTAATGATTTGATTGAACATTTTTTGCCTTTTCTGTTAAGGAAGGTTTTATGTTTGATTCATATCTTTTCTTGTTATGCAAGTCACTAATTTTCAAAATCAAATCTTTTAAAATTGTTTTCAAAACATATCTTTTAAAATTGTTTTCAAATCATATCTTCTCAATCACATCTCTTTAAAACTAATCATATCTTCTTAACCTCATCTTTTTCAAAATAGTTTTCAATCAAATCTTTTTAATTTCTAATTTCAAAATCTTTTTCAAAAATCACTTGATTTCTTTTCCACTTTCAATTTTCGAAAATTAGCAACATCTTTTTAATTGAATTTTCGAAAATTCTCTTCCCTCCTTCTCACATCCTTCTATTTATGGAGTACCACTCCTTTTCAATGCACAATTCGAACCTTATCTAATTAAAGTTCGAATTCTTCTTCTCCTTCTTCTTTCTATTTCTCTTTTCCTCTGACACCTCAAGGAATCTCTATACTGTGACATAGAGGATTCCACATTTTCTTCTTCTCTTTTCTTTCATATGAGCAGGAGCAGAGACAAAGGCATTCTTGTTGAAGCTGACCCTGAACCTGAGAGAACCTTGAAGAGAAAGCTAAGAGAAGCCAAAGCACAACTCTCTTTAGAGGACCTGACCGAATTCTTCAAAGAAAAAGAAGACATGGCAGCCGAAAACAACAACAATGCCAACAATGCAAGGAAGGTGCTGGGTGACTTCACTGCACCTACTCCCGATTTCTATGGGAGAAGCATCTCTATCCCTGCCATTGGAGCAAACAACTTTGAGCTTAAGCCTCAATTAGTTTCTCTAATGCAACAGAATTGCAAGTTCCATGGACTTCCAATGGAAGATCCTCATCAGTTCTTAGCTGAATTCTTGCAAATCTGTGACACAGTCAAGACTAATGGGGTTGACCCTGAGGTCTATAGACTGATGCTATTCCCTTTTGCTGTAAGAGACAGAGCTAGAATATGGTTGGATTCTCAACCTAAAGAAAGCCTGGACTCTTGGGAAAAGCTAGTCAATGCCTTCTTGGCAAAGTTCTTTCCACCTCAAAGATGGAGTAAGCTTAGAGTGGAAGTCCAAACCTTCAGACAGAAGGATGGAGAATCCCTCTATGAAGCTTGGGAAAGATACAAACAATTAATCAGAAGATGTCCCTCAGACATGCTTTCTGAATGGAGCATCATAGGTATCTTCTATGATGGTCTATCTGAACTATCCAAGATGTCTTTGGATAGCTCTGCTGGAGGATCTCTTCATCTGAAGAAGACGCCTACAGAGGCTCAAGAACTAATTGAAATGGTTGCAAATAACCAATTCATGTACACTTCTGAAAGGAATCCTGTGAACAATGGGACTAGTCAGAAGAAAGGAATTCTTGAGATTGACACTCTGAATGCCATACTGGCTCAGAACAAAATATTGACTCAACAAGTCAATTTGATTTCTCAAAGTCTGTCTGGAATGCAAAATGCACCTGGCAGTACTAAGGAAGCTTCATCCGAGGAAGAAGCTTATGATCCTGAGAACCCTTCCATGGAAGAGGTGAATTACCTAGGAGAACCCTATGGAAACACCTATAATTCTTCATGGAGAAATCACCCAAATTTCTCATGGAAGAATCAAGAGAGACCTCAACAAGGTTTCAATAACAATAATGGTGGAAGAAATAGGCTTGGCAATAACAAGCCTTTTCCATCATCTTCTCAGCAACAGACAGAGAGTTCTAAGCAGAATACCTCTGACTTAGCAACAATGGTCTCTGATCTAATCAAAACCACTCAAAGTTTCATGAATGAAACAAGGTCCTCCATCAGAAATTTGGAAGGACAAGTGGGACAGCTGAGCAAGAAAATTACTGAACTCCCTCCTAGTACTCTCCCAAGTAATACAGAAGAAAATCCAAAAGGAGAGTGCAAAGCCATAACCATGGCCGAATATGGAGAGGAAAGAGAGGAGGTGGACGCCACTGAGGAAGACCCCAATGGGCGTGCACCAATCTCCTCTGGGTTCCTCAATGAGGAACAATGGGAATCTGAGGCTCAAACTGAGACCATAGAGATTCCATTGGACTTACTTCTGCCATTCATGAGCTCTGATGAGTATTCTTCCTCTGAAGAGGATGAGTATGTCACTGAAGAGCAAGTTGCTAAATACCTTGGAGCAATCATGAAGCTAAATGACAAGTTATTTGGAAATGAGACTTGGGAAGATGAACTTCCCTTGCTCACCAAAGAACTGGATGACTTGTCTAGGCAGAAACTGCCTCAAAAGAGGCAGGATCCTGGGAAGTTTTCTATACCTTGTACCATAGGCACCATGACCTTCAAGAAGGCCTTGTGTGACTTAGGGTCAAGTGTAAACCTCAGGCCCCTCTCTGTAATGGAGAAATTAGGGATCTTTGAGGTGCAAGCTGCAAAAATCTCACTAGAGATGGCAGACAACTCAAGAAAACAAGCCTATGGACTTGTAGAGGATGTTCTGGTAAAGGTTGAAGACCATTACATCCCTACTGACTTCATAGTCCTAGAGACTGGGAAGTGCATGGATGAATCCATCATCCTTGGCAGACCCTTCCTAGCCACAGCAAAGGCTGTGATTGATGTTGATAGAGGAGAGTTGATCATTCAAGTGAATGAAGAATCCTTGGTGTTTAAGGCCCAAGGACATCCCTCTATCATCATGGAGAGGAAGCATGAAAAGCCTCTCTTAAAACAGAGCCAAGCAGAGCCCCCACAGTCAAACTCTAAGTTTGGTGTTGGGAGGCCATAACCAAACTCTAAGTTTGGTGTTGAACCCCCACATTCAAACTCTAAGTTTGGTGTTGGGAGGTTTCAACACGGTTCTGAGTATTTCTGAGGCTCCATGAGAGTCCTCTGTCAAGCTAATGACATTAAAGAAGCGCTTGTTGGGAGGCAACCCAATGTTTTATAGTTAACTATTTTCTTTTGTTATTTTATCTTCTTTTGTAGGTTGATGATCATAAGAAGTCACAAAAACAATGAAAAAAGCAAAAACAGAATGAAAAACAGGAAGAAAAACAGCACACCCTGGAGGAGAAGAAGCTGGCGTTCAAACGCCAGTAATGCTAGCTGTTGGGCGTTTAACGCCCAGTCTGGCACCATTCTGGGCGTTTAACGCCAGAAAGGGGCACCAGACTGGCGTTAAACGCCAGTAAAGGGTAACAACCTGGCGTTAAACACCAGGAATGGGCACCAGCCCGGCGTTTAACGCCAGAAATGGCTCAAAACGTGAATTTTGATGCCATTTGGTGCAAGGATGACTTTTCCTTGACACCACAGGATCTGTGGACCCCACAGGACCCCACCACCACTCTCTCTCTTCTTCCCCCATTCACCAATCACCTCGATACCTCTTCCCCAAAAACCCTTCACCTATCAAATCCCATCTTTCTCTTCACCACTCACATCCATCCTTCATAAATCCCCACCAACCTCACCCTTCAAATTCAAACCACTTTCCCTCCCAAACCCACCCATCATGGCCGAACCATTACCCCCCTCTCTCCTATATATACCCTTCTTCAACCCTTCATTTTCACACAACCTAAACACCCCTTCTTTCCCTTCTTGGCCGAACACACCACCTTCTCCCTCTTCCTCATTTCTTCTTCTTCTACTCTCTTCTTTCTTCTTTTGCTCGAGGACGAGCAAACATTTTAAGTTTGGTGTGGTAAAAGCGTTGCTTTTTCGTTTTCCATAACCATTTATGGCATCCAAGGCCGGAGAAACCTCTAAAAAGAGGAAAAGGAAGGCAAAGGCTTCCACCTCCGAGTCATGGGAGATGGATAGATTCCTCTCAAGGGTGCATCAAGACCACTTCTATGAAGTTGTGGCCTTGAAGAAGGTGATCCCCGAGGTCCCCTTTTCACTCAAAAAGGGTGAATATCCGGAGATCCGCCATGAGATCCGAAGAAGAGGTTGGGAAGTTCTCACCAACCCCATTCAACAAGTCGGAATCTTGATGGTTCAAGAGTTCTATGCCAATGCATGGATCACAAAGAACCATGACCAAAGTGTGAACCCGAATCCAAAGAATTATCTCACTATGGTTCGGGGGAAATACTTGGATTTTAGTCCGGAGAGTGTGAGGGTGGCGTTCAACTTGCCTATGATGCAAGGAGATGAGCATCCTTATACAAGAAGGGTCAACTTTGATCAAAGGTTGGACCAAGTCCTCACAATCATATGTGAAGAGGGCGCACAATGGAAGCAAGATTCAAGAGGAAAGCCGGTTCAATTAAGAAGGCATGACCTCAAGCCCGTGGCTAGAGGATGGTTAGAGTTCATACAACGCTCAATCATTCCCACTAGCAACCGGTCCGAAGTTACCATAGACCGGGCTATCATGATCCATAGCATCATGATTGGAGAAGAAGTGGAAGTTCATGAGGTCATAGCCCAAGAACTCTACAAGGTGGCGGATAAGTCCTCTACCTTAGCAAGGTTAGCCTTTCCTCACCTCATTTGTCACCTCTGTTATTCAGTTGGAGTTGACATAGAGGGAGATACCCCCATTGATGAGGATAAGCCCATCACCAAGAAAAGGATGGAGTACACAAGAGACCCCTCCCATCAAGAGATCCCTGAGATGCCTCAAGGGATGCACTTTCCTCCACAAAATTATTGGGAGCAACTAAACACCTCCCTAGGAGAGTTGAGTTCCAACATGGGACAACTAAGGGTGGAGCATCAAGAACACTCCATCATCCTTCATGAAATTAGAGAAGACCAAAGAATCATGAGGGAGGAGCAACAAAGACAAGGAAGAGACATTGAGGAGCTCAAGCACTCCATAGGATCTTCAAGAGGAAGAAAGAGCCGCCATCACTAAGGTGGACCCGTTCTTTGATTTCCTTGTTCTTTATTCTTCTGTTTTTCGAATTTTAATGCTTATATTTATCCATGTTTGTGTCTTGTGATCATTAGTGTCTTAGTGTCTATGCCTTAAAGTTATGAATGTCCTATGAATCCATCACCTTTCTTGAATAAAAACGTGCTTAATTGAAAAGGAAAGAATTGCATGAATTCTGAATTTTATAATAGTTTAATTAATTTGATGTGGTGGCAACACTTTTGTTCTCTGAATGTATGCTTGAACAGTGCATATGTCTTTTGAATTTGTGGTTCATGAATGTTGGCTCTTGAAAGAATGATGAAAAAGGAGACATGTTACTGAGGATCTGAAAAATCATTAAAAATGATTCTTGAAGCAAGAAAAAGAAGGAAGCAAACGAAAAAAAAAAAAAACCGAAAAAAAAAGAAAAAAAGAAAGAAAGAAAGAAAAAAAAAGAGAAGGAATAAAGTTGTGATCCAAGGCAATAAGAGTGTGCTTAAGAACCCTGGACACCTCTAATTGGGGACTTTAGCAAAGCTGAGTCACAATCTGAAAAGGTTCACCCAATTATGTGTCTGTGGCATGTATGTATCCGGTGGTAATACTGGAAGGCAGAGTGCTTTGGGCCACAGCCAAGACTCAATAAATAGCTATGTTCAAGAATCATCATACTTTACTAGGAATATCATTAACACTATCTGGATTCTAAGTTCCTAAAGAAGCCAATCATTCTGAATTTCAAAGGATAAAGTGAGATGCCAAAACTATTCAGAGGCAAAAAGCTAAAAGCCCCGCTCATCTAATTAATACTGATCTTCATAGATGTTTTTGGAGTTCATTGCATATTCTCTTCTTTTTATCTTATTTGATTTTCAGTTGCTTGAGGACAAGCAACAATTTAAGTTTGGTGTTGTGATGACCGGATAATTTGTATGCTTTTTGGCATTGTTTTTAGTATGTTTTTAGTATGATCTAGTTAGTTTTTAGTATATTTTTATTAGTTTTTAGTTAAAATTCACTTTTCTGGACTTTACTATGAGTTTGTGTGTTTTTCTGTGATTTCAGGTATTTTCTGGCTGAAATTGAGGGACCTGAGCAAAAATCTGATTCAGAGACTCAAAAGGACTGCAGATGCTGTTGGATTCTGACCTCCCTGCACTCGAAGTGGATTTTCTGGAGCTACAGAAGCCCAATTGGCGCGCTCTCAACGGCGTTGGAAAGTAGACATCCTGGGCTTTCCAGCAATATATAATAGTCCATATTTTGCCCAAGATTTGATGGCCCAAACCGGCGCTCAAAGTCACCTACAGAAATTCCAGCGTTAAACGCCGGAACTGGCATGAGAGCTGGCGTTTAACTCCAGAAAAGGTCTCTACACGAAATTCCTTCATTGCTCAGCCCAAGCACACACCAAGTGGGCCCGGAAGTGGATTTTTATGTCATTTACTCATTTCTGTACACCTTAGGCTATTAGTTTTCTATAAGTAGGACCTTGTACTATTGTATTAGACATCTTGGTAGCTATCTTTGTTTTATGCTATCTTAGATCATTGGGAGGCTGGCCATTCGGCCATGCCTAGACCTTATGCTTATGTATTTTCAACGGTGGAGTTTCTACACACCATAGATTAAGGTGTGGAGCTCTGCTGTACCTCGAGTATTAATGCAATTACTATTGTTCTTCTATTCAATTCCGCTTGTTCTTTGTCCAAGATATCACTTGTTCTTCAACATGATGAAGGTGATGATTGACGCCCATCACCATTCTCACTCATGAACAAAGTGACTGACAACCACTCTTGTTCTACACGCATCTGAGGCTTAGTGAATATCTCTTGGATTCCTGATTGCACGATGCATGGTTGATCGCCTGACAACCGAGTGCTCGCCTGACAAACGAGCCAACCATTCCGTGAGATCAGAGTCTTCGTGGTATAGGCAAGAACTGATGGCGGCATTCAAGAGAATCCGGAAGGTCTAACCTTGTCTGTGGTATTCTGAGTAGGATTCAATGACTGAATGACTGTGACGTGCTTCAAACTCCTGAGGGCTAGGGCGTTAGTGACAGACGCAAAAGAATCACTGGATTCTATTCCGGCCTGATTGAGAACCGACAGATGGATAGCCTATGCTGTGACAGAGCATCAGGAACGTATTTCCAATGAGAGGATGGGAGGTAGCTGCTGACAACAGTGAAACCCTACACGAGCTTGCCATGGAAAGGAGTAAGAAGGATTGGATGAAGGCAGTAGGAAAGCAGAGAGACGGAAGGGAAGGCATCTTCATGCACTTATCTGAAGTTCCTACCAATGAATTACATAAGTATCACTATCTTTATCTTTATGCTATTTTCGTTCATCATCATATACATTTGAGTTTGCCTGACTAAGATTTACAAGATGACCATAGCTTGCTTCAATGCTAACAATCTCCGTGGGATCGACCCTTACTCACGTAAGGTATTACTTGGACGACCCAGTGCACTTGCTGGTTAGTTGTGCGAAGTTGTGTAATGCCATGGAATTGAACCACCAAGTTTTTGGAGTTCATGACCAGGGATTATGAGAGTTGTGAAAAGTATTGTTCACAATTTCGCGCACCACTTATGCATTGATGTTCTTGTATATAGTTTGAAAAAAAAAAGAAATAAAAGTTAAAAAGAAAAAGAAAAGAAAAGAAAAGAAAAGAAAATGTATATAGAAAAAAAGAAAGAAAAAGAAAAGCAATAAAGGGGACAAAATGCCCCAAAGTGAAGCTCAATAAGAATCAATGCATAAGTGTTGTGAAATGAAAAGAAAATGCATGAGTATGTGAAAAAGTGAGGAATGGGTAGTGATGAGCGGATAATTTATACGCTTTTTGGCATTGTTTTTAGTATGTTTTTAGTATCTTTTAGTTAGTTTTTAGTATATTTTTATTAGTTTTTAGTTAAAATTCACTTTTCTGGACTTTACTATGAGTTCGTGTGTTTTTCTGTGATTTCAGGTATTTTCTGACTGAAATTGAAGGTTCTGAGCAAAAATCTGATTCAGAGACTGAAAAGGACTGTAGATGCTGTTGGATTCTGACCTCCCTGCACTCGAAGTGGATTTTCTGGAGCTACAGAAGCCCAATTGGCGCGCTCTTAACGGCGTTGGAAAGTAGACATCCTGGGCTTTCCAGCAATATATGATAGTCCATACTTTGCCCAAGATTTGATGGCCCAAATCGGCGTAGCAATTCGGCCTCAGAAATTCCAGTGTTAAACGCCGGAACTGGCATAAAACTTGGAGTTAAACGCCCAAACTGGCATAGAAGCTGGCGTTTAACTCCAGAAAAGGTCTCTACACGAAAATGCTTCATTGCTCAGCCCAAGCACACACCAAGTGGGCCCAGAAGTGGATTTTTCTGTCATTTACTCATTTCTGTAAACCTTAGGATACTAGTTTACTATTAATAGGACCTTTTGACATTGTTCCTGTATCTCATGACATTTTTACACGTTTCATTGTGTACATTCCACGGCATGAGTCTCTAAACCCCATGGTTGGGGGTGAGGAGCTCTGCTGTGTCTTGATGGATTAATGCAATTACTACTGTTTCTTATTCAATCATGCTTGCTTCGATTCTAAGATATCACTTGTTCTTAACCCGGATGAATGTGATGATCCGTGACACTCATCATCATTCTCAACTATGAACATGTGCCTGACAACCACTGATGAGCGGATAATTTGTATGCTTTTTGGCATTGTTTTTAGTATGTTTTTAGTATGATCTAGTTAGTTTTTAGTATATTTTTATTAGTTTTTAGTTAAAATTCACTTTTCTGGACTTTACTATGAGTTTGTGTGTTTTTCTGTGATTTCAGGTATTTTCTGGCTGAAATTGAGGGACCTGAGCAAAAATCTGATTCAGAGACCAAAAAGGACTACAGATGCTGTTGGATTCTGACCTCCCTGCACTCGAAGTGGATTTTCTGGAGCTACAGAAGCCCAATTGGCGCGCTCTCAACGGCGTTAGAAAGTAGACATCCTGGGCTTTCCAGCAATATATAATAGTCCATACTTTGCCCATGATTTGATGGCCCAAACCGGCGCTCAAAGTCACCTACAGAAATTCCAGCGTTAAACGCCGGAACTGGCATAAAATTTGGAGTTAAACGCCCAAACTGGCATGAGAGCTGGCGTTTAACTCCAGAAAAGGTCTCTACACGAAATTCCTTCATTGCTCAGCCCAAGCACACACCAAGTGGGCCCGGAAGTGGATTTTTATGTCATTTACTCATTTCTGTACACCTTAGGCTACTAGTTTTCTATAAGTAGGACCTTTTACTATTGTATTTTTTAATGGTTTAATTACTTTGTTGGTCCCTATAGTTTAGCGAATTTTTCAATTAGGTCCCTACACTTTTTTTCCTTTCAATTGGGTCCCTGCCCCCAATTTTTTTTTCAATTAGGTCCCTATTGACGGTAAACGTTACAAAAAACGTTAAGATTGAGTGATTTGACCATTATAACCCTCACTTATCCCTTACAAATGAAGGATACTCAGTAGGGATCTGAGGATCTGAGTTCTAACTCTCTTCTTCTCGCCTCTTCCTCAAACTTCTGCTCCTCTCTTTGCAACCCTTACCCTTACTATGTCAATACTCATAGATCAGAGTCAGTTATCTTCAGGAGTCTGTAGTTCCAGAACCCTCATCAAGAAGAGACATCTTTGTTTTTGTGGTGAGGCAGTTGCTGTGATGTCTTCTTCGGCAGTAGCAAGCCATGGAAGAAGGTATGTTGGTTGTGGGAGAATGCCAAAATGCAAGTTCTTCGAGTGGATTGATGATGAAGAAGATGAGAAGAGCGGATGGTTGAAGCAAAAGGAAAGGAGGGTCCGGTGCTTTTGTGGAGACACTCTGATTCTTCGTAGTTCAAGTACATCAAAAAATCCAAACAGAAGATTCATTTCTTGCCCTAATAGGAGATGCAAGTTTTTTGAGTGGGTTGATGGGAAAGAAAAAAGATATCTGGAGAAGATGCAGTGAACAGTCATGAGCAAGTACTTGGAAGGGTTAGAGAATTGGAGGCACAAGAAAGGAAGATAGACAGATTAAGTGTTGATCTAGAAAGATTAATTGCAGAGGTTGGAGAAGTAGATGCCTGGGTAGGAAGGTTATGTGCTGAGCTGAGTTCAGTGGAGGAGCAATTTGCTAAGATGGAAGATAGTATGAAAAAGCAATACAAGATGCTAGTTATGCTGGGCTTGATATTAGGTGTTTTGATTGTTGCAGTGTTATATGTAAAGATGTAGAAAGCATGGTTGTTATGATAATGTAATAGTCTATATAAGACAATAGTGTACTGTTTAGCATGGGTTCAATGAAGTTATATGAAATGTTTAATTTTTGTAAATGAAAGGTGTTCCTTTGCTATTTAATATGCATACAAGTATGATACTGAGAAAAAAGTGAGTAAAACAAAAGATGCATTGAATTATAATAGATAGTTAGATACCATTGTTTTGTACATTATATAATGTAGGACACCTAGATAGCAACAAAATAAATGTGACACCCACTCAAAATAGTTTTCTACCAACATAACAAAAGTGGTCCACAACACATAACAACAGTGGTCCAAACAATAAAGAAACTAGAGTCACAGGTGAACACAAATCCTACATAACACAAGAGATATCAAAAAGAAACCCTAAACTCTATTCAACCTCAATCAAGTGTAAGGTCAACATGTTCAGGCGGCTGATTTGTTGGCTTCCTAACTCCAATCTTCAGTCTTCCACTTCTTCTGACACCAAAGATTTTGGTCTTGGGCAAAGGTTGAGATGCTGGTGCAGTGGACAGTGATGCAGGTGTAGGCAAAGTGGTGGGCAGTGATGCGGGTGTGGGTAAAGTGGTAGGCTGTGATGGTGGTGCAGGCTTTGATGGTGGTGCATGGGTGTTTGTATGCTGTGAAGGTGGGACAGGAGTGTGTGGTGGCTGGGATGGGGGTGCAGGGGTGTGTGGTGGCTGGGATGTGGGTGCAGAGGTGTTTGAAGGCCTTGGTGCTGTTGCAGTCATGGGTGCAGCCCTCCCTCTACCCCTTCCTCTGGCCATCCCTCCGGGTTGTCACCCTTCTCAAAGATAGCACAGCAAGCATGGAGACACGGCATACCACACAAACCCCAGAACCTACAACTACACCTTCCAGCCATCAAATCGACCACAAACCTTTCCATGATCATCCTGTTCTTATGGTGGACTTCATACTTCAGGTCTCCTGCCCATTTAGCTTGCCACTCCATAGCTCTAACCGCGATGATATCTAGCCGTTTCTTGGGTTTTGGCAAAAGTGTACCCTCATACCTCTCTGCCTTCTTCTTTTTTTCTGCAAACCTTGTCATCAAATAGCACCTAATCCATTCAAACATTGTCAGAATTGGCTTGTCTCTTGCCTCTAGGATTCTTCCATTGAATGCCTCGGAGATGTTGTTCATCAGCATGTCACTCTTGGCCAGAAATGTAAAGTGACTCTTTGTCCACAATTTTGGATCCAGAGCAAACAACTTCTCATAACAGTCTCTGTTGAGCTCCTTTAGTTGATTCATCCTTCTTTCCCATTCTTCCACATAGGTAGCTTTGGCAATAGACAGAATTAGGTCCCTTAGTATAGTACCACCCCCATATGCTTTCTTACAGTTGGCATATAAATGCCTCAGACAAAGCCTATGCTCCAGTGTTGGCAATGCCTCTTGAAAGATTTGCATCAGCCCCTGTTTTATTGATTCAGTCCAGAACACAATATACACAATATAGTCAGGTAAATGTTCACTAACATATCAAATATTCAACATTAATGTTCAAAAGCTTAGCCATTGCATCTAAACATAACATCACTAACATGTCAAGCTTATGTTCACAATCTTAGGCATTGCATATATGATCATATAAATTTCATATTTACATCTACAAACTTATCAAGTGCATATATGATTATATACATATCAGATTAATATTCACAAGCCTCCAGTTGCATATATCATCATAAACATGGTAGACTTAGATTCACAACCTTATATTCACAAACTCATATCAGTTGCATATATCATATCAGTTGATTTTTAAAACTTTATACATATTACATAATAAGATATTCAGTATGATCCTGGTGTCTTTTTAAAAAAATGGATAATGTTACTCATTTTAATAATCTCACTCTTTTTCTTAATTTATAAAATCATACAATGTAAAAAAATATTAAACAAATAGAATACGATTATTATTTCCTAACTTTTTAACCTGAAATTGACAACTAATTGATTTCATTCAAACTAATTACATTCGCTGATTCGCTATACTGAACTAATTACATCCTATACTGTATTTATAGATTAAGAATATAACTTACTATTCAATTATAAATAATGCGTAGAAAACCATGTGTCTTACCAAGAAAACTCCACTCCTTCTATTCTTATTTCAGGAACAGCTTTTTCCAAATTAAATATCATCACTTGTATAGAGGCATTGCATATATGATCATATAAATTTCAGATTTACATCTACAAATTTCATATATCATCATAAACATGGCAGACTTATATTCACAAACTTATATTCACAAACTCATATCAGTTGCATATATCATCATAAACATGGCATTCTTATATTTAAATAAAATTAGTTGCAAAAAATTAAAGTGATACCTTTTGTTGGTCACTCATAAAAACCTATTTTCTTGATTCTCCAATGTCATTTAACAGCATCTCTAAGAACCACCCCCAACTGTCCTTAGTCTCTGCCTCTACTGCAGCTACGGCAATGGGAAAGTAATTGTCATTTGGATCTCTGCTAACAGCAACTAGCAGCTGCTGTCCATGGTCGCCCTTCAAGTGACATCCATCCACGCCAATAATAGGTCTACACCCCGCTAAGAAGCCTTTCTTGACTGCATCAAGGCACATGTACATTCTCATAAATCGGGGCTGGTGCGTAAGAGAAGGCCTATCAACCAATATGGTCAGACTAGATCCTGGATTTGCCCTAAGTATCTCTGCACAGTAATCCCTTAGTTTAGCATACTGTTGGATTGCCCGCCCATGTACCTCTTCTCTTGCCTTCCTCCTTGCCCAGTAAGCCTTACCAACACTGATATTGGCCATGTATTTGTCTTGTATAGTCTGAATAACTGTCGCAAGCTTCATCTCTTCCCCTCTACTGATGTTGTTGGCAATCTTCTTTGAGATCCAACTACTTGATGCAAGTCTTCCGCTATAGTTCCTTCCACATGTATGCTTTCCATTCAACGTCTTGATCCGGAAACAGTCAGAACCCCCCACCTTACTCGCAAAACAAACCCACTTGCACTTTCCCTTTCTTCCTTTGCAAACAACTCTACACCTCACCTTATCATTTTTTCGAAACCTAATGTCCCTACCATTCAATAGGGCATGCTCCTTAACAGCCTCTTTGAATTGACTAAGTGATTTAAATTCCAACCCCACCTGAAATTCATACTCTCTGTTCATCTCTGCCTCATTGTACTTAGGGAACCTCCTCTTTTTTATCATATCATCAGAGTCCCCCTCATAACTATCTATGTCATCAGTCTCATATCCATCAGATAAGCCCCCAACTTGCTCATCACCCTCCCTTAAACCTTCATCACCTTCAGCTGTTCCAGCTGCTGCAGTTCTCTCATCATTTAGTGGACCAGTAAATTCCCCAAATGCATTTGATGGTGGATCATTATCCTCCACCTCAAACCCAAACTGATCATCATGGTCACCATCGTCAGCACTATCATCAAATACCTCTTCTTCAGTAGAAGGCTCTGACTCAGCATCCACTTCAACCTCTAACAACCCATCATCATCAGCATTGTCCTCACCTTCCTCTGGCACATAATCAGCATCAGTTGAAGTGATCTGAATCCCATTACTTTCTCTGGCTCCATCGACAACATATACCTCGCAATGTTTGCAGGAATTTGACACCAGTGACCTAGCCATTCTCATCGCATCCCCATCGGACTTCAACTCTCTAAGACCTAACTTCAAATCCATCCCAGGTTCCTTGTACCAGACCCTAGCGAAACCCTTATACCCTAGTTGCTTTAGCTGACTGACAATCTCTTGTAATGACCATTCATCAACCTCAAAATGTAAATCCTCCACAACCATTCCTCCTAAATACTCTAATCGTTGTCCACTGTCAATAAATTTGCCACCATGGTGGATTTCGATACTGAAATCCAAATCACCCATAACTGCATACAAAAAAAAATGCCATAAATCCCTCTTCAAACACTTTGAGAAACACAAGGAAGCTCTAATAAACAGAATGACAAACTTTCACAGGAGAAAAGAACAAAAACCCTTCAACCAGTGAAACGTTGAGCGTTGTCTTACCTAGAGGAAGAAGCAACGCCTACGACGACGGCAGTGATATCGGAGATGCCAAACCCTCCCGCAATATTCCGGTGGGATTAATCTCTGCAGCTGAGCGAGTTGGGAAGCAAGGCATGCACACGAGTTTCTTCTCTAAGTTTGGGAGAAGAGACCGAACAGTTTCCAAGAGGGTAAAATGGTATTTCAGAAAAATATAAATGAAAGAGCATTAGGGATTTCACATAAAGTTAGGGAATCTTTAACTTAGGAACGGAATATTCCGTTAAATCTAACAGTTTGGTCACGGTAGGGACCTAATTGAAAAAAAAAATTGGGGGCAGGGACCCAATTGAAAGGAAAAAAAGTGTAGGGACCTAATTGAAAAATTCGCTAAACTATAGGGACCAACAGAGTAATTAAACCTTTTTTAATCTTTGGACATCTTGGTAGCTATCTTCGTTTTATGCTATCTTAGATCATTGGGAGGCTGGCCATTCGGCCATGCCTAGACCTTATGCTTAAGTATTTTCAACGGTGGAGTTTCTACACACCATAGATTAAGGTGTGGAGCTCTGCTGTACCTCGAGTATTAATGCAATTACTATTGTTCTTCCATTCAATTCCGCTTGTTCTTTGTCCAAGATATCACTTGTTCTTCAACATGATGAAGGTGATGATTGACGCCCATCACCATTCTCACTCATGAACAAAGTGACTGACAACCACTCTTGTTCTACACGCATCTGAGGCTTAGTGAATATCTCTTGGATTCCTGATTGCACGATGCATGGTTGATCGCCTGACAACCGAGTGCTCGCCTGACAAACGAGCCAACCATTCCGTGAGATCAGAGTCTTCGTGGTATAGGCGAGAACTGATGGCGGCATTCAAGAGAATTCGGAAGGTCTAACCTTGTCTGCGGTATTCTGAGTAGGATTCAATGACTGAATGACTGTGACGTGCTTCAAACTCCTGAGGGCTAGGGCGTTAGTGACAGACGCAAAAGAATCACTGGATTCTATTCCGGCCTGATTGAGAACCGACAGATGGATAGCCTATGCTGTGACAGAGCATCAGGAACGTATTTCCAATGAGAGGATGGGAGGTAGCTGCTGACAACAGTGAAACCCTACACGAGCTTGCCATGGAAAGGAGTAAGAAGGATTGGATGAAGGCAGTAGGAAAGCAGAGAGACGGAAGGGAAGGCATCTTCATGCACTTATCTGAAGTTCCTACCAATGAATTACATAAGTATCACTATCTTTATCTTTTCTGCTATTTTCGTTCATCATCATATACATTTGAGTTTGCCTGACTAAGATTTACAAGATGACCATAGCTTGCTTCAATGCTAACAATCTCCGTGGGATCGACCCTTACTCACGTAAGGTATTACTTGGACGACCCAGTGCACTTGCTGGTTAGTTGTGCGAAGTTGTGTAATGCCATGGAATTGAACCACCAAGTTTTTGGAGTTCATGACCAGGGATTATGAGAGTTGTGAAAAGTATTGTTCACAATTTCGCGCACCAAGTTTTTGGCGCCGTTGCCGGGGATTGTTCAAGTTTTGAGCAAGCTTTTGGTAACAATGCCTGGGATTGTTCAGTTTGGACAACTGACGGTTCATCTTGTTGCTTAGATTAGGTATTTATTTTTTTCGAAATTCTTGAAGATGAATTTTAGAGTTTCATGATGATTTGTTGAAATCTGGCTGGCTGAGAAGCCATGTCTAATTTCATTGGACCGAGATTTCAACTGATCATCACAATAGCTTGTTGATCTCCATCAATTTTGCTTTTGGAGCAGTGATCTGCTAAGGCTTGGCTGACCTTTGGTCATGTCTAGTGTTTTGGACCGAAGCTTTCTTTGAAAGCTTGGCTGGCTGTGAAGCCATGTCTAATTCCTGGACCGGAGTCTTAGACTAGCATTGCACTGATTCCTGAAATTCTCATTAAGAATTTTGATATCTTTTTCCACTTAATTTTCGAAAAACACAAAAAAATTCACAAAATCATAAAAACAAAAAATATTTGATGTTTCTTGCTTAAGTCTAGTGTCTCATTTTAAGTTTGGTGTCAATTGCATGCATTCATTCGTGTGTCTTAAGGATCTTCAAGTAATTCTTGATGGTTTCTTACTCTGATCTTTGAATTCCTTTGGCTTGAGTGTTTATGTGTCTCATATAGTGTCAGTAGTATACAAACTGCTAAGTTTGGTGTCTTGCATGCATTGTTATTTGATTCTTGTTGCATTTGATTATTAAAAATCCAAAAAAATATTTTCTAAATTGTGTCTTTTCAAGTCAACAATACAAGGAATTGAAGATTCAGAACATACTGCAGAGGAATTATACAGAAAAAGCTGGGCATTCAAAAATGCCCAGTGAAGAAGGCAGACTGGCGTTTAAACGCCAGCCAGGGTACCTGGTTGGGCGTTTAACGCCCAAAGAGGTAGCATTTTGGGCGTTAAACGCCAGAATGTATACCATTCTGGGCGTTTAACGCCAGGATGGTGCTAGGGGGAGAATTTTGTTTTCAAATCAATTTTTTTTTCAAGTTTTCAAAGTTTTTCAAAATCAAATCTTTTTCAAATCATATCTTTTCAATCAAATGTTTTCAAAATCAATTTCTTTCCTTTTTCAAAGATACTTACTAACAATTAATGATTTGATTGAACATTTTTTGCCTTTTCTGTTAAGGAAGGTTTTATGTTTGATTCGTATCTTTTCTTGTTATGCAAGTCACTAATTTTCAAAATCAAATCTTTTAAAATTGTTTTCAAAACATATCTTTTAAAATTGTTTTCAAATCATATCTTCTCAATCACATCTCTTTAAAACTAATCATATCTTCTTAACCTCATATTTTTCAAAATAGTTTTCAATCAAATCTTTTTAATTTCTAATTTCAAAATCTTTTTCAAAAATCACTTGATTTCTTTTCCACTTTCAATTTTCGAAAATTAGCAACATCTTTTTAATTGAATTTTCGAAAATTCTCTTCCCTCCTTCTCACATTCTTCTATTTATGGAGTACCACTCCTTTTCAATGCACAACTCGAACCTTATCTAATTAAAGTTCGAATTCTTCTTCTCCTTCTTCTTTCTATTTCTCTTTTCCTCTGACACCTCAAGGAATCTCTATACTGTGACATAGAGGATTCCACATTTTCTTTTTCTCTTCTCTTTCATATGAGCAGGAGCAGAGACAAAGGCATTCTTGTTGAAGCTGACCCTGAACCTGAGAGAACCTTGAAGAGAAAGCTAAGAGAAGCCAAAGCACAACTCTCTTTAGAGGACCTGACCGAATTCTTCAAAGAAAAAGAAGACATGGCAGCCGAAAACAACAACAATGCCAACAATGCAAGGAAGGTGCTGGGTGACTTCACTGCACCTACTCCCGATTTCTATGGGAGAAGCATCTCTATCCCTGCCATTGGAGCAAATAACTTTGAGCTTAAGCCTCAATTAGTTTCTCTAATGCAATAGAATTGCAAGTTCCATGGACTTCCAATGGAAGATCCTCATCAGTTCTTACCTGAATTCTTGCAAATCTGTGACACAGTCAAGACTAATGGGGTTGACCCTGAGGTCTATAGACTGATGCTATTCCCTTTTGCTGTAAGAGACAGAGCTAGAATATGGTTGGATTCTCAACCTAAAGAAAGCCTGGACTCTTGGGAAAAGCTAGTCAATGCCTTCTTGGCAAAGTTCTTTCCACCTCAAAGATGGAGTAAGCTTAGAGTGGAAGTCCAAACCTTCAGACAGAAGGATGGAGAATCCCTCTATGAAGCTTGGGAAAGATACAAACAATTAATCAGAAGATGTCCCTCAGACATGCTTTCTGAATGGAGCATCATAGGTATTTTCTATGATGGTCTCTCTGAACTATCCAAAATGTCTTTGGATAGCTCTGCTGGAGGATCTCTTCATCTGAAGAAGACGCCTACAGAGGCTCAAGAGCTAATTGAAATGGTTGCAAATAACCAATTCTTGTACACTTCTGAAAGGAATCCTGTGAACAATGGGACTAGTCAGAAGAAAGGAGTTCTTGAGATTGACACTCTGAATGCCATACTGGCTCAGAACAAAATATTGACTCAACAAGTCAATTTGATTTCTCAAAGTCTGTCTGGAATGCAAAACACACCTGGCAGTACTAAGGAAGCTTCATCTGAGGAAGAAGCCTATGATCCTGAGAATCCTTCAATGGAAGAAGTGAATTACCTAGGAGAACCCTATGGAAACACCTATAATTCTTCATGGAAAAATCACCCAAATTTCTCATGGAAGAATCAAGAGAGACCCCAACAAGGTTTCAATAACAATAATGGTGGAAGAAATAGGCTTGGCAAAAATAAGCCTTTTCCATCATCTTCTCAGCAACAGACAGAGAGTTCTAAGCAGAATACCTCTGACTTAGCAACAATGGTCTCTGATCTAATCAAAACCACTCAAAGATTCATGAATGAAACAAGGTCCTCCATCAGAAATTTGGAAGGACAAGTGGGTCAGCTGAGCAAGAAAATTACTGAACTCCCTCCTAGTACTCTCCCAAGTAATACAGAAGAAAATCCAAAAGGAGAGTGCAAAGCCATAAATATGGCCGAATATGGAAAGGAAAGAGAGGAGGTGGACGCCACTGAGGAAGACCTCAGTGGGCGTGCACCAATCTCCTCTGGGTTCCTCAATGAGGAACAATGGGAATCTGAGGCTCAAACTGAGACCATAGAGATTCCATTGGACTTACTTCTGCCATTCATGAGCTCTGATGAGTATTCTTCCTCTGAAGAGGATGAGTATGTCACTGAAGAGCAAGTTGCTAAATACCTTGGAGCAATCATGAAGCTAAATGACAAGTTATTTGGAAATGAGACTTGGGAAGATGAACTTCCCTTGCTCACCAAAGAACTGGATGACTTGTCTAGGCAGAAACTGCCTCAAAAGAGGCAGGATCCTGGGAAGTTTTCTATACCTTGTACCATAGGCACCATGACCTTCAAGAAGGCCTTGTGTGACTTAGGGTCAAGTGTAAACCTCATGCCCCTCTCTGTAATGGAGAAATTAGGGATCTTTGAGGTGCAAGCTGCAAAAATCTCACTAGAGATGGTAGACAACTCAAGAAAACAAGCCTATGGACTTGTAGAGGATGTTCTGGTAAAAGTTGAAGACCATTACATCCCTACTGACTTCATAGTCCTAGAGACTGGGAAGTGCATGGATGAATCCATCATCCTTGGCAGACCCTTCCTAGCCACAGCAAAGGCTGTGATTGATGTTGATAGGGGTGAACTGATCATTCAAGTGAATGAAGAATCCTTGGTGTTTAAGGCCCAAGGACATCCCTCTATCATCATGGAGAGGAAGCATGAAGAGCTTCTCTCAAAACAGAGCCAAGCAGAGCCCCCACAGTTAAACTCTAAGTTTGGTGTTGGGAGGCCACAACCAAACTCTAAGTTTGGTGTTGAACCCCCACATTCAAACTCTAAGTTTGGTGTTGGGAGGTTTCAACATGGTTCTGAGTATTTCTGAGGCTCCATGAGAGTCCTCTGTCAAGCTAATGACATTAAAGAAGCGCTTGTTGGGAGGCAACCCAATGTTTTATAGTTAACTATTTTCTTTTGTTATTTTATCTTCTTTTGTAGGTTGATGATCATAAGAAGTCACAAAAACAATGAAAAAAGCAAAAACAGAATGAAAAACAGGAAGAAAAATAGCACACCCTGGAGGAGAAGAAGCTGGCGTTCAAACGCCAGTAATGCTAGCTGTTGGGCGTTTAACGCCCAGTCTGGCACCATTCTGGGCGTTTAACGCCAGAAAGGGGCACCAGACTGGCGTTAAACGCCAGTAAAGGGTAACAACCTGGCGTTAAACGCCAGGAATGGGCACCAGCCCGGCGTTTAACGCCAGAAATGGCTCAAAACGTGAATTTTGATGCCATTTGGTGCAGGGATGACTTTTCCTTGACACCACAGGATCTGTGGACCCCACAGGACCCCACTACCACTCTCTCTCTTCTTCCCCCATTCACCAATCACCTCAATACCTCTTCCCCAAAAACCCTTCACCTATCAAATCCCATCTTTCTCTTCACCACTCACATCCATCCTTCATAAATCCCCACCAACCTCACCCTTCAAATTCAAACCACTTTCCCTCCCAAACCCACCCATCATGGCCGAACCATTACCCCCCTCTCTCCTATATATACCCTTCTTCAACCCTTCATTTTCACACAACCTAAACACCCCTTCTTTCCCTTCTTGGCCGAACACACCACCTTCTCCCTCTTCCTCATTTCTTCTTCTTCTACTCTCTTCTTTCTTCTTTTGCTCGAGGACGAGCAAACATTTTAAGTTTGGTGTGGTAAAAGCGTTGCTTTTTCGTTTTCCATAACCATTTATGGCATCCAAGGCCGGAGAAACCTCTAAAAAGAGGAAAAGGAAGGCAAAGGCTTCCACCTCCGAGTCATGGGAGATGGATAGATTCCTCTCAAGGGTGCATCAAGACCACTTCTATGAAGTTGTGGCCTTGAAGAAGGTGATCCCCGAGGTCCCCTTTTCACTCAAAAAGGGTGAATATCCGGAGATCCGCCATGAGATCCGAAGAAGAGGTTGGGAAGTTCTCACCAACCCCATTCAACAAGTCGGAATCTTGATGGTTCAAGAGTTCTATGCCAATGCATGGATCACAAAGAACCATGACCAAAGTGTGAACCCGAATCCAAAGAATTATCTCACTATGGTTCGGGGGAAATACTTGGATTTTAGTCCGGAGAGTGTGAGGGTGGCGTTCAACTTGCCTATGATGCAAGGAGATGAGCATCCTTATACAAGAAGGGTCAACTTTGATCAAAGGTTGGACCAAGTCCTCACAATCATATGTGAAGAGGGCGCACAATGGAAGCAAGATTCAAGAGGAAAGCCGGTTCAATTAAGAAGGCATGACCTCAAGCCCGTGGCTAGAGGATGGTTAGAGTTCATACAACGCTCAATCATTCCCACTAGCAACCGGTCCGAAGTTACCATAGACCGGGCTATCATGATCCATAGCATCATGATTGGAGAAGAAGTGGAAGTTCATGAGGTCATAGCCCAAGAACTCTACAAGGTGGCGGATAAGTCCTCTACCTTAGCAAGGTTAGCCTTTCCTCACCTCATTTGTCACCTCTGTTATTCAGTTGGAGTTGACATAGAGGGAGATACCCCCATTGATGAGGATAAGCCCATCACCAAGAAAAGGATGGAGTACACAAGAGACCCCTCCCATCAAGAGATCCCTGAGATGCCTCAAGGGATGCACTTTCCTCCACAAAATTATTGGGAGCAACTAAACACCTCCCTAGGAGAGTTGAGTTCCAACATGGGACAACTAAGGGTGGAGCATCAAGAACACTCCATCATCCTTCATGAAATTAGAGAAGACCAAAGAATCATGAGGGAGGAGCAACAAAGACAAGGAAGAGACATTGAGGAGCTCAAGCACTCCATAGGATCTTCAAGAGGAAGAAAGAGCCGCCATCACTAAGGTGGATCCGTTCTTTGATTTCCTTGTTCTTTATTCTTCTGTTTTTCGGATTTTATGCTTATGTTTATCCATGTTTGTGTCTTGTGATCATTAGTGTCTTAGTGTCTATGCCTTAAAGTTATGAATGTCCTATGAATCCATCACCTTTCTTGAATAAAAACGTGCTTAATTGAAAAGGAAAGAATTGCATGAATTCTGAATTTTATAATAGTTTAATTAATTTGATGTGGTGGCAACACTTTTGTTCTCTGAATGTATGCTTGAACAGTGCATATGTCTTTTGAATTTGTGGTTCATGAATGTTGGCTCTTGAAAGAATGATGAAAAAGGAGACATGTTACTGAGGATCTGAAAAATCATTAAAAATGATTCTTGAAGCAAGAAAAAGAAGGAAGCAAACGAAAAAAAAAAACCCGAAAAAAAAAAAGAAAAAAAGAAAGAAAAAAAAAAGAGAAGGAATAAAGTTGTGATCCAAGGCAATAAGAGTGTGCTTAAGAACCCTGGACACCTCTAATTGGGGACTTTAGCAAAGCTGAGTCACAATCTGAAAAGGTTCACCCAATTATGTGTCTGTGGCATGTATGTATCCGGTGGTAATACTGGAAGGCAGAGTGCTTTGGACCACAGCCAAGACTCAATAAATAGCTATGTTCAAGAATCATCATACTTTACTAGGAGAATCATTAACACTATCTGGATTCTAAGTTCCTAAAGAAGCCAATCATTCTGAATTTCAAAGGATAAAGTGAGATGCCAAAACTATTCAGAGGCAAAAAGCTAAAAGCCCCGCTCATCTAATTAATACTGATCTTCATAGATGTTTTTGGAGTTCATTGCATATTCTCTTCTTTTTATCTTATTTGATTTTCAGTTGCTTGAGGACAAGCAACAATTTAAGTTTGGTGTTGTGATGAGCGGATAATTTGTATGCTTTTTGGCATTGTTTTTAGTATGTTTTTAGTATGATCTAGTTAGTTTTTAGTATATTTTTATTAGTTTTTAGTTAAAATTCACTTTTCTGGACTTTACTATGAGTTTGTGTGTTTTTTTGTGATTTCAGGTATTTTCTGGCTGAAATTGAGGGACCTGAGCAAAAATCTGATTCAGAGACCAAAAAGGACTACAGATGCTGTTGGATTCTGACCTCCCTGCACTCGAAGTGGATTTTCTGGAGCTACAGAAGCCCAATTGGCGCGCTCTCAACGGCGTTAGAAAGTAGACATCCTGGGCTTTCCAGCAATATATAATAGTCCATACTTTGCCCATGATTTGATGGCCCAAACCGGCGCTCAAAGTCACCTACAGAAATTCCAGCGTTAAACGCCGGAACTGGCATAAAATTTGGAGTTAAACGCCCAAACTGGCATGAGAGCTGGCGTTTAACTCCAGAAAAGGTCTCTACACGAAATTCCTTCATTGCTCAGCCTAAGCACACACCAAGTGGGCCCGGAAGTGGATTTTTATGTCATTTACTCATTTCTGTACACCTTAGGCTACTAGTTTTCTATAAGTAGGACCTTTTACTATTGTATTTTTTAATCTTTGGACATCTTGGTAGCTGTTCATACCCTGACCGGGGTCCTCCAACTCGGCAAAATCCATAAGAGGTCCGACCTTGTCCTAAAGCTCACACCTAAAGGTCGGACCTCGGACAAAAAGCAAGGAAGGCCCATCAAAAGGAACGCAGCCCAAACCTAAAGGCCGAAAAAAGGCCTAGAAGAGGCGGTTCCGCAAAGATAGAGATAAACTCCCAAAAGATAAGATAAGATAAGAATATCTTATCCAGGGAAGATCATTGCCAAACTACTATAAGTACACTGGAGCACCCAGGTATGGCATTCATTCCACATCTACACATATCTGCTTGGACCCATGCTAACTTAAGCATCGGAGTGTCATTGCAGGTACAACCACCAATCATTCCGCGTATCAAGCTCGGGTCACCAAACCCCCCACCTCGGGCCTCTCCAAGACGACCGAGCTACACGTTTCAGGTAAACCCTCGGAACATTGGCGCCGTTGCCGGGGACCTGGAAGTCATCCCTCTATCATGGCGGACGACCCTCTCAACAATGACCACGCTGCATCTGAACAAGAGGACGAAATTGACACCGGAGAACGACCGGACAGCCCTCTATCACCACGCACTCCAGGAGGAAACAAACAGAATCGCCCAAAAACATCACTCCCAAACAAAGATCCACAAAATTCCGAAAAAGAGAAGAGCTCGGAAATTCTAGAGGCAGTCCGAGCACAACAAGACCGACTAAAACAACTCGAAGAGGACATAAAAAAGCAGAAAGAAACTGAACAAGATCTGAAAAGGGAAGCTCGAAAGCGCAGAGAATTAGAAGAAAAACTGCGGAAAATAGAGGCCAACCTGAAAGACCGGACAGAACGCGGCACCACCACCGAAGGCAACCACGATCCCTTCACGCAAGAGATCATGAAGGAGAAGGTACCGCGAAACTTCAAACCACCCGATATGGACCTCTACGACGGCACCACCGATCCAAGTCATCACCTCAGCAACTTCAGAAGCAGGATGTACCTAGTCGACGCCTCCGACGCGACTCGGTGCAAAGCCTTCCCCACCACTCTCACCAAGTCAGCCATGAAGTGGTTCGACAACCTGCCACCCAGATCAATCACCAGCTTCGAAGACCTAACCAAAAAATTCCTAACAAGATTCTCTATTCAAAAGGACAAGACAAAACATGCCCCCAGTCTACTCAGGATCAAACAAGGTAACCAAGAAACTCTCCGAGAATACATGGAGCGATTCAACAAAGCCTGCCTGGACATACAACACTTGCCCACTGAAGCAGCCATCATGGGACTAGCAAACGGCCTAAAAGAAGGACCGTTTAGCCAATCCCTATCCAAACGATACCCGACCTCCCTATACGAGGTGCAGGAGCGGGCAGAAAAATATATCAACATGGAGGAAACCTCCCAGCTAAGAGACTCTTCTAGGAAGGAATCAACCTACCCACTCCGAGATCGGGATCGGGAACAGAAGAAGAAAGAAGAACCCAACTCGGACAAGCCACGGAAGTACCACAACTACACCCCCCTCCGAGTCTCCCTGGTAGACGTCTACAGAGAAGTATGCCACACCGAAAAGATCCCACCGCCCCGACCGCTAAAGCACAAGAAAGCAGGGAGAGATCGGTCCGAATACTGTGAATATCACAAGCTCTACGGTCATTCTACTAACGACTGCTACGACCTAAAAAATGTTATAGAAAAGCTAGCCAGAGAAGAAAAACTCGACAGATACATAGCAGAGAAAGGAGAAGAGACCAGGAAGAGAAGACGGGGAAACAACGAAGATCGGGCCGAACAAACCCCGCGAACCCCTGAAAGACATGTCCACATGATACATGGAGGGTTTGCAGGCGGAGGAACATCCAAATCCTCCCGAAAAAGACACCTCAAAGAAATCTATCACGTCCGAGAAGACGGTCCCCTGCCCGAATTACCTACTATCTCATTTACCCGAGAAGATGCTCAAGGGATAATTCCCGGACACGACGATCCAATGGTAATTACCATTATCCTAGCAAACGCCAACTTACATCGAACCCTGATTGACTAGGGAAGCTCAGCAGATATCCTGTTTAAAACGGCCTTCGACAAGCTCGGACTTTCAGAAAAAGAACTAAAGGCCTATCCCACCGACCTATTTGGACTAGGGGATACTCCGATCCATCCCTTAGGATACATCTCGCTACACACTACCTTTGGAAGAGGCGAGCAATCTAAAACATTAAGCATCGACTACATTATAGTCGACGTCACTTCAGCATACAATGCCCTCATTGGGCGACCAACCCTAAACAGACTGGCAGCTATAGTCTCGACCCCACACCTCTGTATGAAGTTCCCTACCGCAAAAGGAATCGCTACCCTAAAAGGCGACCAAAAACTAGCGCGGCGATGCTACAACGAAAGCCTGAGCCTAAAAGGGAAAGAGGTCAACACGATAGAACTCGGACGAGTTCAATCCCGAGAAGATCTTCGGCCACAACCAGAGGGAGAAACCGAAAAAGTCCAGATTGGGAACACACCTGAGAAAATAACAAACATAGGAGCGAACCTCGAAGCGGGCCTAAAAGAGGAACTCATAACCCTCTTAAGGGAGAATTCCGACCTCTTCGCCTGGAAAGCCTCCGACATGCCAGGCATAAGCCCCGACCTGATGTGCCATAAGCTATCAATTTACCCGGGATCCCGGCCCGTCCAACAAAGACGCCGGAAGCTCGGACCCGAGCGCATGCAAGCAATAGAAGAACAAGTACAAGCACTGCTAGATGCAGGGTTCATTAGGGAAGTAAAATACCCCCTATGGCTCGCAAACGTGGTCCTGGTAAAAAAGCCCAACGGAAAATGGAGGATGTGCGTCGATTACACGGATCTCAACAAAGCCTGCCCCAAAGACCCATATCCACTACCAAACATCGACGCCTTAGTAGACGCAGCCTCAGGCCATAGATATCTCTCCTTCATGGACGCATACTCGGGATACAATCAAATCCCGATGTACGGACCCGACCAAGAAAAAACCTCGTTCATAACCCCAAGGGCAAACTACTGCTACGTAGTAATGCCCTTCGGGCTGAAAAACGCAGGGGCAACCTACCAGAGGCTAATGAACAAAGTGTTCTCAGAGCACATCGGACTACAGCTGGAAGTGTACGTCGACGACATGCTGGTAAAGACACAAGAAGACAGAAACTTGCTGACCGACCTCACCAGTATCTTCGGCACCCTCAGAAAACACAACATGAGACTTAACCCGACAAAGTGCACCTTCGCCGCAGAAGCCGGAAAGTTCTTAGGCTTCATGCTAACTCAAAGGGGCATCGAAGCAAACCCGGACAAATGCCAAGCGATACTCAATATGAAGAGCCCGACATGTGTCAAAGAAGTACAACAACTGAATGGAAGGCTAGCCGCCCTATCAAGATTCTTGGCAGGATCAGCAATAAAGTCACTACCTCTCTACTCACTCCTAAAGAAAGGGAAACCCTTCTCATGGACCCCGGAATGCGAAAAAGCCTTTCAAGGATTCAAGAAATTCCTCGGGCAGCCACCAATCCTAACCCGACCTTTAAAAGGAGAAGAACTCGTACTTTACCTCTCGGTTGGAAATCGAGCAGTCGCTTCAGCGTTAATACGAGAAAATGACCGAGGACAACACCCCATATACTTCGTAAGCAAGGCACTACAAGGGGCCGAATTAAACTATTAGAAGATAGAAAAATTCGCCTACGCCCTAGTGTTCACAGCTCGGAGGCTCCGTCCCTACTTTCAAGCCCACACCATCAAAGTCCGGACAAACCAACCCATGAGACACATCCTCCAAAAAACAGACCTGGCAGGACGAATACTGCAATGGGCGGTAGAACTGTCCGAGTTCGACCTCCACTATGAAACCCGGACTGCCATAAAATCCCAGTATTTAGCCGACTTCATCGCAGAATACACTGAGACCCCTGGAACCCCACTCTCGTGGAACCTGTACGTTGACGGGTCCTCAAACAAAACAGGAAGCGAAGCCGGGGTTATACTCGAAAGCGACCAAGGAACACGGATAGAACTATCCCTAAAATTCGAGTTCCAGGCTTCAAACAACCAAGCCGAATACGAGGCCCTACTAGCAGGTCTAAAGCTAGCCGGAGAGGTCGGGGCCCAAAAAATCACGATCTTCAGCGACTCCCAAGTCGTCACATCACAAGTAAATGGAAGCTACCAGGCCAAAGACCCCACCATGAAAAAATACCTGGACCAAACACAGGCACAACTACGCCACTTTTCAGAGATACAGATTCAGCACATACCTCGGGAACAAAATGCTCGGGCAGACGCCCTCTCAAAGCTTGCCAGCACCAAGCCCGGAGGCAACAACAGAAGTCTCCTCCAGGAAACCTTACAATCTCCCTCCGTGCTAAGAGAGGAAGAAACGCTAAATATATCCAACCAACAGCAAGGATGGATGACCCCCATACTCAACTACCTGAAGTCGGGAACTCTCCCCGCCGAAAGAAAGGAAGCTAAAAGACTCACGAAAGACGCCCAGAATTATACACTAATTCACGACGTATTATACAGAAGAGGATTCTCAAACCCCCTCCTCAGGTGCGTCCCGACCTCAGAAACAAAGAGCGTCCTCGAAGAAATCCACGGAGGTATGTGTGGGAACCACCTCGGAGCTCGGGCATTATCCAAGAAAGTAGTCCGAGCCGGGTTCTACTGGCCGACTCTGCAAAGAGACGCAACGGAATTTGTGAAAATATGCCCCCCCTGCCAAAAACACGCCAATTTTCACAAAGCACCACCCGAAGACCTTATCAGCGTCACCGCACCATGGCCCTTCGCAAAATGGGGACTTGACCTACTCGGCCCGTTCCCCCAAGGACCGGGGCAAGTCAAATACCTCATAGTAGGGGTCGACTACTTCACAAAGTGGATCGAAGCTGAACCCTTAGCCACCATTACGGCTCAGAAAAGTCGCAAATTCCTATACAAAAACATCGTCACAAGGTTCGGAGCCCCCTACTCCATCACCACAGACAATGGAACACAGTTCACAGACACAAGTTTTCGGAACTTGGTGGCCGAGCTAAAAATCAAACAGCAATTCACCTCAGTCGAGCACCCACAAGCCAATGGACAAGCAGAGGCCGCAAATAAAGTCATCTTGGCCGGGTTAAAACGAAGACTCCAAGAGGCCAAAGGGGCATGGGCCGAGGAGCTCCCCCAGGTACTATGGGCATATCGGACAACTCCACACTCTACAACGGGAGAATCGCCATTCCGACTAGCTTACGGGATGGAGGCAATGATTCCCATCGAAATAGATGAAGGGTCACCCAGAGTCATCTTCTACAACGAAGAAGGTAACCCGCAGGCACAAAAGGAAGAACTCGACCTCCTCCCCGAGGTCCGAGAAAAAGCTCGGATCCGAGAAGAAGCCTTAAAACGGCGAACGGCCCTCAGATACAATCAGAAAGTAATAAAGCGAAGCTTCTCCATTCACGACCTGATTCTAATCCAAAATGACATCGGAACACAAAAGTCGGGTGAAGGGAAGCTAGCTGCAAATTGGAAGGGACCCTACAAAGTAACAGAAGTCTTAGGAACAGGCTATTACAAAATATCCGACCTAGAAGGCAATGAGTTGCCCAGGGCCTGGCACGCCTGTAATCTAAGACGATACTACAGCTAGAAAAACTTGACCCGAGGTGTACTCTTTTTCCCTACAAGGGTTTTTTAATGAGACACCCGGACAAGAAAAACACCCGACCTAGCCAAGGGTAAACACTCTGTAAATATTCTTTCCTTTTTAGTACTAATCGAATTTTTCTTTTTCTTTTCTTTTTCCCTTCTCGTGATAAAACAAATCCTGAAAAGTATCCCGCCAAGGCGCATTAATTTATGCTCGGCAAAACGCAAAAAATCATTTGCCAAGAGACCACAAAAGGTCGGCAAAGATGAAGCGACGAGGTTCAAATTAATGTGAGAAGTTATAAAGCAACTCTGAAAAGGCTCAAAAGCCAAAATAAAAGAGGTTGCAAAAATAACTTAAAGAACCGACCAATAACAAGGTCGGACCCAACAAAGGGAATACACCGAGGTCCGAAGAAAAAGCCCGGATCCGAGAAGAAGCCTCAAAACGGCGAAAAGGCCAAAGAAAACAAAGATTTCGAAAAACGCTTACTAAAAAGTTGCTATACAAAAACAACTAAAGTACAAGCGAAAAAACGAAATCAATTGGTAAAACAAAAGTTTCAAAAAATGCTAGCTAAAAGGTTGTTATCCAAAAACAACTAAAAAGCATAAAGCGGAACTAAAAGCCAAAACGCAAACAAACACCACATAATAAGCTAAAAAAGTTACTACAAGTAGCTAATAGCAAAAAGGTGTTCAAAGTATTTAAACCATCCAAAAAGAGCCCACAGGCCGGGCAAAAAACCAAAGACAAAGGATCACAGAGAATCAAGATCCTTTCCGGACTCCACATCAGTAGGAGGCTGCGGAGGAAGAACCATGGAAATCGGGACAGCCTTGACAGCACCATCATCTCGGTTTAAAACCTCCACACCAGACTCCTCCCTGGTCGGAGGTGAGGTCGGGTTCGCAACCGGAACTTCGGGGTCAGACACCAGAACCTCATCCTCATTGGGAGCAGGAACAATCCTTCCCTCCACGACAACATTATCCATACTGAATAAACTCAGATCCAGGTCAGGGGCAAGAACCCGGACCTGAGCCTTCAAATTTTCATACATAGCATCCATACCCTTAGCCACATGCCCTTCTAGCTCGTAAAAATCATCCTGAGCGGACTGCAACTTCTCCTTTGCCTCCACAAGCTCGGCAAGTGTTCGAGTATAACTCTCCTTCGCCGCCTTCGCCATCTCCTCAGATGCATTCGCTGCCGCCACAGCCGCGGTAGCTTTAGCTTTCTCCTTCTCCAAAGATGCCTCCAGCTCAGTAATCCTAGCAGCCTTCAGCTTACTAAACCTCTCGAGCTCAGACTGAGCTTTCTCAAGTCGGGAACTGGTCGCACCAATGGGGGATTTCTTGAACTCCCGGGCAATAGCGGTATGAAGACTAGCCATCCGGACACAGCTCCGCGCCATATACTGAAAATGGTGCTCCATAGACACATCATCAGTAGAAATAAAGGTCTGAGGGCGAATATGCTGTTCAACCCAACCAAGAGCATCAAAATCCTTATCATTAAAACCGGCAAGCTCTTGAGAGGTCTTCTGCTTCTTGGGAGGAGGACCCGAGGACGAAAGAGGAGAAGAGGTAGCAGGTCCAGAAGTCGGAGGATCTTGATTTATAGGTCGGAACTGGGGAGTCGGAATAGTCTTCGACCGAGTAGTGACACCCACAGTAGTCTTCTTCGGAGAAGATCGGACGGAAGCCTCCCCAGCCTCGATATTTCGAGCAGCCACAGACTTCTTCGTCCGACGAAGGTACTTCATGGAATCCGCCTGAGAAGACATCTCTGCAGGAATAAAAGAAAAGGATTACCACAACAGAAATTCCACCAAAACAAGCAAAACCAAAATACTAAAAAAAGATGAATCTCGGAGAGGTCGGGAACTACCTAACTCGGAACGGAGAAGGCTTGGATCTCCCAACATTTTCTTCGTGTCCAAGTGAGGTGCCCGACCCCATAAACTGCTTACCACACCTACAAAAGCCTGCTCCACCTCATCTAGACTCTCAAAGGTATACTTAGTAGACACTACATTCTCCTGCCAACAAAGAGGAAAAGAAGGCTCCCCACTCTCATCTAGAAAGAAAGGTCGGACGTCTCCAGTAGCCCGGACCTTGAAATAAAAGTTCTTAAAATCATGAAAAGACTCATCATACAGGGTACAAAACTTCCTTCCCTGGTTTGCCCTAAAAGAGACCCAAGATACCTTTCCTCCACCCGACCCCGGCTTCGTCAACACAAACAAATAGGAAAAAAGAGAAATAGAGGGAGCAACGCCCAAAAACTGACACAAAAGTTGAAACAGCTTTAAAAACGCCCAAGAATTTGGATGGAGCTGCGTAGGAGCAAGATTACAAGACCATAACACCTCAGACTCCAGATCGGTAAAGGGAAGTCGGACACTCAGCTTAGAGAAAAAGCAATCATAAGCATAAAAGAAGAGCTTCTCGGAACTATCTAGGGGCGGGAAGCACACTCTCTCCTCGGAATCCGGGGCTGCTAGTTCATAATCCCTCTCAGACTCTCTATTTTCACATATGCTACAATGCCTACGGAACCTAACTAAATACTCAGAATCTACCACAGAAGGGACTCTTAGAGGAAGAGGGTCTACCCAATCAAGACCACATGGAATCTTAGTCGACATCGCTTGAAGAACCTTTCGAGACATAAAATTCTTACCTACAAAGAAGAATACAACAGCAAGCAAAAATCACATAAAGAAGACAGCGAAAACCCATTCAAGCAATGCAAGAAACAAAAAACCCCACGAAAAAAAATTGGGCAACCCGGAACAAAAACACCAGAAAACAAAAAAGAGCCCCCCCATATATACAAACAACAGCAATGGCATACCCTGACCGGGGTCCTCCAACTCGGCAAAATCCATAAGAGGTCCGACCTTGTCCTAAAGCTCACACCTAAAGGTCGGACCTCGGACAAAAAGCAAGGAAGGCCCATCAAAAGGAACGCAGCCCAAACCTAAAGGCCGAAAAAAGGCCTAGAAGAGGCGGTTCCGCAAAGATAGAGATAAACTCCCAAAAGATAAGATAAGATAAGAATATCTTATCCAGGGAAGATCATTGCCAAACTACTATAAGTACACTGGAGCACCCAGGTATGGCATTCATTCCACATCTACACATATCTGCTTGGACCCATGCTAACTTAAGCATCGGAGTGTCATTGCAGGTACAACCACCAATCATTCCGCGTATCAAGCTCGGGTCACCAAACCCCCCACCTCGGGCCTCTCCAAGACGACCGAGCTACACGTTTCAGGTAAACCCTCGGAACAGTAGCTATCTTCGTTTTATGCTATCTTAGATCATTGGGAGGCTGGCCATTCGGCCATGCCTAGACCTTATGCTTATGTATTTTCAACGGTGGAGTTCCTACACACCATAGATTAAGGTGTGGAGCTCTGCTGTACCTCGAGTATTAATGCAATTACTATTGTTCTTCCATTCAATTCCGCTTGTTCTTTGTCCAAGATATCACTTGTTCTTCAACATGATGAAGGTGATGATTGACGCCCATCACCATTCTCACTCATGAACAAAGTGACTGACAACCACTCTTGTTCTACACGCATCTGAGGCTTAGTGAATATCTCTTGGATTCCTGATTGCACGATGCATGGTTGATCGCCTGACAACCGAGTGCTCGCCTGACAAACGAGCCAACCATTCCGTGAGATCAGAGTCTTCGTGGTATAGGCGAGAACTGATGGCGGCATTCAAGAGAATCCGGAAGGTCTAACCTTGTCTGTGGTATTCTAAGTAGGATTCAATGACTGAATGACTGTGACGTGCTTCAAACTCCTGAGGGCTAGGGCGTTAGTGACAGACGCAAAAGAATCACTGGATTCTATTCCGGCCTGATTGAGAACCGACAGATGGATAGCCTATGCTGTGACAGAGCATCAGGAACGTATTTCCAATGAGAGGATGGGAGGTAGCTGCTGACAACAGTGAAACCCTACACGAGCTTGCCATGGAAAGGAGTAAGAAGGATTGGATGAAGGCAGTAGGAAAGCAGAGAGACGGAAGGGAAGGCATCTTCATGCACTTATCTGAAGTTCCTACCAATGAATTACATAAGTATCACTATCTTTATCTTTTCTGCTATTTTCGTTCATCATCATATACATTTGAGTTTGCCTGACTAAGATTTACAAGATGACCATAGCTTGCTTCAATGCTAACAATCTCCGTGGGATCGACCCTTACTCACGTAAGGTATTACTTGGACGACCCAGTGCACTTGCTGGTTAGTTGTGCGAAGTTGTGTAATGCCATGGAATTGAACCACCAAGTTTTTGGAGTTCATGACCAGGGATTATGAGTGTTGTGAAAAGTATTGTTCACAATTTCGCGCACCAACCACCTCTGTTCTATCTTAGATTGAGTAGATATCTCTTGGATTCCTTAACCAGAATCTTCGTGGTATAAGCTAGAACTGATGGCGGCATTCAAGAGAATCCGGAAGGTCTAAACCTTGTCTGTGGTATTCTGAGTAGGATTCAATGACTGAATGACTGTGACGTGCTTCAAACTTCTGAAGGCGGGGCGTTAGTGACAGACGCAAAAGAATCACTGGATTCTATTCCGGCCTGATTGAGAACCGACAGATGGATAGCCGTGCCGTGACAGGGTGCGTTGAACATTTCCAATGAGAGGATGGGAGGTAGCCACTGACAACGGTGAAACCCTACATACAGCTTGCCATGGAAGGAGCCTTGCGTGTTTGATGAAGAAGACAGTAGGAAAGCAGAGATTCAGAAGATGGAGCATCTCCAAAACCTCAACCTATTCTCCATTACTGCATAACAAGTACTTATTTCATGTTCTTTTGCTTTTTACAATCAATCCTGATAATTTCTGATATCCTGACTAAGATTTACAAGATAACCATAGCTTGCTTCAAGCCGACAATCTCCGTGGGATCGACCCTTGCTCACGCAAGGTATTACTTGGACGACCCAGTGCACTTGCTGGTTAGTTGTGCGGGATTGCAAAAGTGTGATTGCAATTTCGTGCACCAGGTAGTTAGGCTAGTACTTAATTGTATAGGTCATTATATAGGTTAGATGGGAAAGTTTAAGTTAATCAAAGATTCAAATCCTAAGTCCACTAGCCATATATGATCCTACCTTGACCCTAGCCCCATTACAACCTAAGGAAAAGACCTCATGATAATTGTATGCGTGCATTGAATAATTGTTGATTGTTAGATGAAAAACAAATCTTGGAAAGCATGATTAGGGGAGAATTGAGAGAATCAACCCCAAACACCGAGTGACTAGAGTGCAAACACTCCCGGTGAGGGTTCGATGCTCAATTCCTTGATTCCCGGTGATGAGCGGATATTTTGTACGCTTTTTGGGGGTAATTTCATGTAGATTTTAGCATGTTTTAATTAGTTTTTAGTTAATTATTATTAGTTTTTAGGCAAAAATCATATTTCTGGACTTTACTATGAGTTTGTGTGTTTTTCTGTGATTTCAGGTATTTTCTGGCTGAAATTGAGGGAGCTGAGCAAAAATCTGACTTAGGCTGAAAAAGGACTGCTGATGCTGTTGGATCCTGACCTCTCTGCACTCGAAATGGATTTTCTGGAGCTACAGGAGTCCAATTGACGCGCTCTCAACGGCGTTGGAAAGTAGACATCCAGGGCTTTCCAGCAATATATAATAGTCCATACTTTGCGCAAGGATAGACGACGTAACTTGGCGTTGAACGCCAAGTACATGCTGCTGTCTGGAGTTAAACGCCAGAAAAACGTCATGATCCGGAGTTGAACGCCCAAAACACGTCAAAACCTGGAGTTTGACGCCAAGAAAGGCCTTTACACGTGAAAAGCTTTAGTCTCAGCCCCAGCACACACCAAGTGGGCCCCAGAAGTGGATTTCTGCACCAATTATCTTAGTTTATTCATTTTTCTGTAAACCTAGGTTACTAGTTTACTATTTAAACAACTTTTACAGACTCATCTTGTACCTCATGACATTTTCAGATCTGAATTACATATTTTGTGACGGCATGAGTCTCTAAACTCCATTGTTGGGGGTGAGGAGCTCTGCAGCGTCTTGATGATTTAATACAATTCCTTTGTTTTCCATTCAAACACGCTTGTTCTTATCTAAGATGTTTATTCGCGCTTAACTGTGGAGAAGGTGATGATCCGTGACACTCATCACCTTCCTCAACCCATGAACGTGTGCCTGACAACCACCTCCGTTCTACATCAGATTGAATGAATATCTCTTAGATTCCCCAACAGAATCTTCGTGGTATAAGCCGGATTGATGGCAGCATTCATGAGAATCCGGAAAGTCTAAACCTTGTCTGTGGTATTCCGAGTAGGATTCCAGGATTGAATGACTGTGACGTGCTTCAAACTTTAACCTGCTGGGCGTTAGTGACAGACGCAAAAGAGGGATTCTATTCCAGTAGGAGCGGGAACCAACCGGTGATTAGCCGTACTGTGACAGAGTGCGTGAGCATAGTTTTCACTGCGAGGATGGGAAGTAGCCACTGACAACGGTGACACCCTACATAGAGCTTGCCATGGAAGGAACCTGCGTGTGAGAAGAGGAATTCAAGGAAGAGTTGAAATCAAAGGACAAAGCATCTCCAGAACTCCAACATATTCCACAATCCTTTACAAACAAATAACTCTATTGCTCAAGTAACATTATTCCCTCTTTTATCTTTATAATCAAATCTAGTAATTTCACTTTTAATCCAAATAATCCTTGTTGACATCCTAACTAAGATTAATAAAATAAATATCGATTGCTTCAAACCAATAATCTCTGTGGATTCGACCCTTACTCACGTAAGGTATTACTTGGACGACCCAGTACACTTGCTGGTTAGTTGAACGGAGTTGTGAATTCAACCAGTGCCATAATAAGGATTTTGAATGAACAAGAGACACAATAGTTTTGTGTACATGCCAAAGAGCCAATATTGTTGATCACAATTTCGTCCACCACCCGGCTTTCATGAGCGTTCTTCTCGCAAGTCTATTTGAACTTCATTTCCACACTTGAATTGGTAGGATTCATGAATCGTCATATGACCTTAGCCCTACCCGTTTATACATGCACTTGGAGGATTGATTTATTTTTAACCAAGTAGGTAAAACCATTTTGCATTTAGTTGCATATAGTTTAGGTTGCATATAGCTCATTTACATAGAATAAATGTTGATGCCCTTTACTTTTTCTTGGCTTAAGCCTGAGGACATGCTTGGTTTAAGTGTGGGGAGGTTGACAAACCCCAATTTGACGGTTTATCTTGTATTGAATTTAGGGGATTTTATCACCTTTTACCCACATTTATTCAATGAAATAGCATGGTTTTGTATATTCTCCTTTAATTGTGCTTAAGAGTGAAAACATGCTTTTTAGGTCTTAAAATAGATAAATATAATTTACCTTGATTCCATTAGATGCCTTGATATGTTTGTTAAGTGATTTCAGATTTAGGAGGCAAAGATTGGATTAAAGGAATGAAGAAAAAAGCATGTAAAGTTGGAGAACTCATGAAGAAATGAAAGAACCGGAAAGCTGTCAAGCCGACCTCTTTGCACTTAAACGACCATAACTTGAGCTACAAAGGTCCAAATGATGCGGTTTCAGTTGGGTTGGAAAGCTAACATCCAGGGCTTCGAAATGATATAAATTTTGCCATATGTTGCTTCGCGTTCAGGGGCGCGCGCGCGCGCAAATTCTGTGGCTCACTTTAATGAAATCCTCCCCAGCGGTTTTAGGAGCCTTGTGGGCCCAATCCAACTCATTTCTGATGCTATTTAAGTCAAGTATTGAAGGGGAATCAAGATACTTTAGATACTTTTGATCATTAGCTTAGTTTTAGGAGTTAGAGTTAGTTTTAGAGAGAGAAGCTCTCACTTCTCTCTAGGATTAGGAATTAGGGTTAGATTAGGATCTCATAATTCTAGGTTTAATTCAAGTCTCCTTCTACTTCTACCTTCAAGTGGTGATTGCTACACTTTGGTTCTTCTTTCTATCCCTATCCTCTTGTTGTAATTTCTCTTATTTTGTTTCTAGGTTTTGTAATTGAGATATTCTTGTTCTTTTGTTTTCTTTTAATAATGCAATTTGAGATAATTCATGTGATTGTGATGTTGTTGATTGTTGTTTTGTTAATTCTTTGTAATTGTTGGTTGTTGATTCCTTTATTCTTACAAATAAAAATGCTTTCTTTCATTACCCTCCAAGTGTTTGATGAAATGCTTGAGAGGATGTTAGAGTAGGATTTTATGTTCTTGGCTTGAGAAGGTAACTTAGGATTTCTTGAGTCACTAGTGTCCATTTGATTGCTAGTTGATAACCATTAACTCTAGCCTTCATTAATCCAATTAGTGGAAAGCTAGGACTTATGGACTAGGATTGATATAACTCACTTGACTTTCCTTTGTTAATTGATTTAAGGATGACTAAGTGGGATTAATCCTTGCAACTACCATACTTGTGGCTAGTGATAATGATGAAGACCCTTGACAACCAAATCTTGCCAAGACCATTTTGTTAATAAAGTTTTCTTACCATTTACTATTCATGTTTCTCCTCTAAAACCCCAAATATAACTCACAACCAATAACAAAACACTTTATTGTAAATCCTAGGGAGAACGACCCGAGGTTTAAATACTTCGGTTTATAGATTTTAGGGGTTTGTACTTGTGACAAACAAATTTTTGTATGAGAGGATTATTGTTGGTTTAGAGACTATACTTCGACGAGATTTCATTTGTAAAATTCTATACCATCAAAAATCCATTCGTCAATGAGCCTTTAGGAGTTCGGACTTAAAGTCACTTGAGATTTCTAATCGGCTCAAACACAAGGTTCCGGATACCTCTCAAGCACCAATTTTCAGACTCTCGAATCCCTTGAGCAACTTCTCCTCTTGAAGCATCATCCATGCTGCATATAACGACTTCCGACTTAACGCATCCGCCACTACGTTCGCCTTTCCCGGATGGTAATGCAACTCAAAGTCGTAGTCCTTCAACAATTCCATCCACCTTCTCTGCCTCATATTAAGCTCTTTCTGATCAAAGAGGTACTTCAAGCTCTTATGATAAGAGAAAACTTGGAATTTAACCCCATAGAGATAATGCCTCCACACCTTCAAGGCAAACACAACTGCAGCGAGTTCCAAATCGTGCGTATGGTAACTAACTTCATGAGGTCTCAACTGTCGTGAGGCATACGCCACCACATTATGGTGCTGCATCAGCACGCACCCTAGACCCTTCAATGAGGCATCACAATACACCTCAAATGGCTCATTCGGCTCGGGTAACACTAACACAGGTGCAGTGGTCAATTTTTCTTCAATGTCTGAAAGCTCTCCTCGCACTCAGGAGTCCAAACAAATGGAGTGTCCTTGCGGGTTAACTTCGTCATTGGCAAAGCTATCTGTGAAAAGCCTTTGATAAACCTTCGGTAATAGCCAGCTAAACCCAGAAAACTCCTTACCTCTGTTACGGTGGTTGGTTGCTTCCAATCCATCACAGCCTCCACCTTAGTTGGATCTATGGCTATTCCCTTCTTACTCACTACATGCCCCAAAAACTTCACCTCACTCTTCCAAAACTCACACTTAGACAGTTTCGCATAAAGTTTCTTCTCCTTTAGAATCTGCAACACAGTCCTCAAGTGTTCCGCATGCTCTTCTTCAGTCTTGGAGTAAATCAGTATGTCATCAATGAAGACAACAACGAATTTATCCAGAAACGGGCAGAAAACTCTATTCATGTAATCCATGAATATCGCAGGAGCGTTCGTCAACCCAAAGGACATCACAGTGTACTCGTAATGACCATAACGAGTCCTGAAAGCGGTCTTAGGGATATCCTCACCCCTCACCCTTATCTGGTGATAACCGGATCGCAAATCAATCTTGGAGAAAACTCCAGCTCCTTGTAACTGATCCATGAGATCATCAATTCTCGGCAATGGGTACTTATTCTTTATTGTAACCTTGTTCAGCTGCCTGTAATCCACACAGAGCCGCATACTCCCATCTTTCTTTTTCACCAGTAACACTGGAGCACCCCACAGAGAGACACTTGGTCGTATAAAATTCTTTCCCAACAAATCCTCTAACTGAGACTTTAGCTCATTCATCTCTAACGGTGACATCCTATAAGGAGCACTTGAGATTAGTCCCGCCCCGGGCACCAATTCAATAGCAAACTCAACCTCTCAGTTAGGTGGAAACTCATCAATATCATCGGGAAACACTTCCAGAAACTCACACACAACAGGAATCTGTTCCAACCTTTGATCATCACCCGAAACACCCGCGGTTAACAACATGATACCCTGACATTCGGTTCCGGAACAGTTCACAATCATCGAATTCAAGTAATAATTATTCACCACGACTGGTCCTTCTGCATCTTCCGGCATAAAGTACACCGACTTTGTAGAACAATCAAGCAGGACATGGTTCTTAGATAACCAATCCAATCCCAAGATAAGATCAAGACCGATCATCGGCAAGCAGACTAAATTATGAACAAAATCACGCTGCTTGAACCTAAAGGAAACTTCCGGGCATCCTAGCCTAGTTACCGTGGCTTCATGGGTAGCATTGTACACTCTTAGATCATAACCTAAGGTTACAATCTTCAACCCTAACTCATGGGCTTTCTCAAATGCAATGAATGAATGTGATGCTCCCGAATCAAATAAAGCATTTAAAGTTTGACCAGCCATTTCACAGTTACCTCGAATAAGTGTCTCGGATCGCTCGGCACCTATAGCTAAAGTGGTGAACACCCGACCAGTCTGTTGTGCCTTCCCAGCACCTTGTTTTTGCCTCTTCGGACAACTTGCGGCTTTATGCCCCGCCTTTCCACAATTGTAGCACAAACCCCATCCGGCCTTGCATGGTGCTCCCGGATGGTGACTTCTACACCTAGTACAAGCTTGATCATTCTGAGGTTGCTTCCCAAATTTCTTCCCTTGGGAGTTGTTGTTGTTGGGCTTCCTGAAAGAGCTTCCCCTCTTGAAAGACGGGCCTCTAGGTGCAAAGCTCTTCCCTCGGTTCTGTGGGAACGATCCTTTGTAACTCCCTTTCTCGGCGGTTGCCCTCTTCACACACTCTTCAGCAACTCTGCACTTGTTCACCAATTCGGAGAAAGTCCTGATCTCCATTGGTCCCACTGAACTAAAGATATCACTCCGGAGTCCTCCTTCATACTTAACACACTTCCATTCCTCATATTCCACCGGAGTTCCTTGGCACATACGGGAGAACCTGAACAGCTCCTCAAACTTGTCAGTATACTCTGATATGGACATAGTACCCTGCTTCAGTTGTAACAATTCAAGTTCCTTAGCCGTTCTAGCAGAAGTCGGAAAGTACTTCTTATAGAACTCCTCTTGGAAAACATTCCAAGTGATATAGTCATCACCCTGCTGCAGAAGACGTCGGATGCCTTGCCACCAATGCGACGCTTCACTAGTGAGCATATAGGTAGCAAACTCGACACGCTGTCCTTCAGGTACCACCTGTGCTTGCAGTACTCGCTCTATAGCCTGAAACCATGTATCAGCCTCAGTCGGGCTAGTAGTTCCTTTGAACTTAGGTGGATTAACCTTCAAAAAGTTTGCTAGTGTCATCAGGCCTTGAACTCCACCTCCATCATTACCATGGTTGTTCATCTGTTGACCAAGAGCCTCAGCAGTGGCTTGCATAGCAGTAGCCATGTTATCCAACGCAGTCATAAAGTTCACCGGGTCGTTAGGGTTATTCTCCGGTGCACGAGCATTCGTACGACCTCTCGCACTACCTCTACCGCGTCCACGAGGCGCCATCTGGTTCCTATACACACCAAACAATCGATATTAAGTTGATCAGTCTCAATATCGGAAGTCTAGTGCTTCAAAGTCCCAAATGCATGCTCATGAATGTTTATGCCAATTATATCAAGTAGATATACTAATAGCACATAACACACACACAGAGAATGCACAGAAGCATAGTCAGTCCATCCCTCAGGCTCTACAGGAACGAACTGCTCTGATACCATAATGTAACACCCTACCATACAGAGTCTTATGCTTAAGTCATAGTTCAGAGATGGCAAGGTATTACGACTTCTAAAATAAAAATTTAGTACGTATAGTAGTATGAATGATTGATTATAACTAGGAGCCTTTGTAGAAAAAGGGGGTAAACAAAAATCGCAACTCAAAGCGCAACACTCCGATCGATAACGTAACGAACAAGGATAACCAACGCGTGATTATATATATACAAAGGAGTGTCAAAAACAGGAATATCAAGACTCAAGATCCGGCTGCGAAGATAACCGGTCCGAGCATAGTAATATATACATATGATAAAAATAAGGAAAACCCCAAAGGAAACCCAAAGGGACACAAATACATAAAACCTATTCTCCAAAATCTCCCATAAGAGGAGTCATCACAGTTTGTATTATTTAATGGAGATAAAAGTATCTAAGCAAAACATATAAACCAAAACATAATCCCGAGAACAAAGGATCTTCGCAATTCTAGAAGTCTCCAGCATGCCTCAGCGGGAAACTTCACGTCCTGCATCTGAAAACCACAAAATCTGCATGGGTGAGAACCAGAGGTCCCCAGCATGGTAACAGCTTCCACATATATAATACATAATAATGGAGGAAAGCCGAAGGCAATCCTAGAACTTCCTCCAGATAATATCAAAGCTTATAAACAAGCTAAACCATATAAGGGCATCTGACTAAAGATTCTTCAGTCTAACTAATACTTCCCTTTCCAATTCCTTCAAACCTCCCATCCACCAGCAGGAGTATAATGTAGCAAACACAAATATATCAAACAAGAAATATACAAATAGGAGCAATTAAGGCAATTAGACAATTAGCAAGTAATATGCAGTCAAATAGGCAATCTCAAACAATTCATATAGTATGCATATGATGAATGCCTGTTCCTAGTGGCTGATGATATCATCTGTCGGTTATAGAGCCAACCCGACAAGTCCTGGTAGCTAACCCTTGGACTGTCCCTCTGTCACGCATCCCCAACTCGAGTTATACTCATCATAAACTTGATCATAATCATGATCTATATCCATCACCTTCACTGGTGAATATTTACGGGGGCGAGCTCATCCGGGTCTTTCACAGTGCCCGGCCACACTTATGACATAGGGTCAAAAGAGCTTCGAGTCTCAACCTGGAACACGTGGTGGCTAGCCATTGCTTTCTCCCAGGGAAACTCTCATCTCCATTAGTGGAAGTGCAAATCACAATTATCAATAATTCAGCATAAACATGCATGAATTCTCATCCATGGATCAACATCCATATCAACCATCCGGCTCACGGTTAAATCCATAACCAGCCAATATTCATAGCATACACAGCTATTCCGGCTCACGGTTCAATCCAGAACCAGCCAATATCCATAGCATACACAGCTATTTCGGCTCACGGTTCAATCCAGAACCAGCCAATTCATAAACAATTACAGCCTTTCGGCCCATGGCATAACAAGCACTTCCACCACCATCCTCCACATCTCACATAATCATCTTTGATCCTCATTGATCATTCATTTTTCCCTTGCTTCACTCGCAAGTTACCTCATTCACTATCCTCTTTTTAATAGCTAGGCATGTCATAAAGATTTAAGACATAAATGGTGAGATCGGAGGCTTAGAAGTATGAGATTTGGCTTTGAAAACTCAAAAATCAACTTTGGGATGAAAAATAAGGCCACGCGTACGCGCACTCCACGCGCACGCGCGGATGGCTAAAAAAAACTCATCGACGCGCAAGCGTCATGCACGCTAACGCGTGGCTTAAAATTTTGCCAATCGACGCGCACGCGTCAACCACGCGTACGCATGGGTGTTCTCGTGTCCCAGGCACAACACTGGCACAGTTCTGGCATAACTCTCTGGAAAATGGCTGGGCATTGGGTGCAGCACAATCGGCGCGCCCGCGCACATCACGCGTACACGTGGGTGGCATTTTCTGGAAGATCGGCGTGTACGCGCCAGGTACGCCTACGCGCAAGGGGTTTTTCTGCTAAAAATTTTCTAAGTTAAAAGCTGCAGAATTCACAGATTCAAACCCCTACCTTCCAATGGACATAACTTCCTCATTTTAAATCATTTTTCACCCGTTCTTTGAACGGCATGGACATCCCGGATCAAATTTCATTTCTAAACAGATTTGGTACAAAACAAAGATCCGTAGTCCAAGTTATGTCCCACCAAAGTATGCCCAAAAACCATATTTTTCATAAAAACCACAAAGTACCATTTTCAAAACAAGCCATTTCCAATTCTTTTCAAAATCAATCAAAACATGCCAATTTCATCCCTTTTCTTTGAAATCAATCAAAATATATCAATTTCAACATCAAGCCTCCTCAACTCACACATTGACACTTTAACACAAATTACCAAAATCACTATCTCATCATTTTAACCCACTCCACCCAAGTGGCTCAATCTCAAACATATTGACATATCATATACTATTCCCCATGCCAATTCTCAACAATATCAATTCCACTAAATCATCATTATACACAATCAATATCTTACTCACCATCAACATGGTTCAACCCACAATTCAACCATAACCATTCATCAAGCATATATCACAACATGCATATTTCTCATACATCACACCACCAAGGCATCAAATATCATCATCACATATATGACCACATCATATATCTCAACAATTCAACAACATCAACAATTCAATGCCTATCTTAGGGCCTCTAGCCTAAGTATTTCCTACCACATTACATATTAGATACGGGAAACCGAAACCATACCTTAGCCGATTTTCCAAGCTCAACCGGAGCACTTCCAAACCACTTATCCACAAGCTCTCAAGGCCTCAAAACCTCCAAGAACAGATTTTTTACCACCAAACCCTTTCCAAGCTTTTCAAAATCACCAATCAAGCTCCAATATCCACATATACACAACCTAAGCCACAACCATCATACCCATACACAACATCTCAAAATCCAAACATCATAAAACAAAAAAATCACACTAGGGTTGAGAATCTTACCACACCCAAGGTCCAAGGAGACAAGATTAACCTTCTCTTTCAAGAGAGTTGGGTCCTATAACATCAAAGAGCCCAAAATCTCAACATTTTTGCTCATAAAACTCGAAAACAAGGCTGGAATTTCGAAGAGCAAAACGTGGCTTACCTCAAGATTAATTGTATGGGTTTTGTAGAGCTCTCCGCGGTGAATGCGTGGCCGCAAACAGAGCGGCAATCGGAGCTCTAGATCAAAAGTTATGGTGGTTTGAAGATCAAGTGAGAGAAAGAACTTGAGAGAGTGTTCTTCCTCCCCTCTCTTCAATTTTCAGCGTGTGTGTGTGTTGTGTGAGGAGAGAGAGTGCTGAAAACTAGGGTTTTGGTTTAGTTATGTTGGGCCAAGGGCCCACTTTGGGTCCGGTTGGCCCGGTTTGGCCTGTTCAGTCCAATCTTGGTCCGAATTCCATAAAATTGGTACCAAAATTCTCGTCTCAATCTCCTCTATCACATTTAGCCATAAAAATCACATTTTAGGCTTTCTAGAATAAATTCTCATTTATGGGTTAATTAGCCGTTAATTAACCGGGTTTACATTTTCCATTGAGCTCCTTCCACACATATGTCCATTAGGACTTGGTCCAACCTTTGATTAAAGTTGACCCTTCTAGTGTAGGGGCGTACATCTCCTTGCATCATGGGCAAGTGGAACGCCAACCTCACATTCTCCGGACTAAAATCTAAGTATTTCCCCCGAACCATTGTGAGATAATTCTTTGGACTCGGGTTCATACTTTGATCATGGTTCCTAGTGATCCATGCATTGGCATAGAACTCTTGAACCATTAAGATTCCGACTTGTTGCATGGGGTTGGTTAGGACTTCCCAACCTCTTCTTCGAATCTCATGTCGGATCTCCGGATACTCATTTTTCTTGAGCTTGAAAGGGACCTCAGGGATCACCTTCTTCTTTGCCACAACATCATAGAAGTGGTCTTGATGGCTTTTGGAGATGAATCTTTCCATCTCCCATGAGTCGGAGGTGGAAGCTTTTGTCTTCCCTTTTCCTTTTCTAGAGGATTCTCCGGCCTTAGGTGCCATTGATGGTAATGGAAAAACAAAAAGCTTATGCTTTTACCACACCAAACTTAAAATCTTGCTCACCCTCGAGCAAGAGAAGAAAGAAGAGAAGATGAAGAAGAAAATATAGAGGAGAGTGAGGGGAGATGGATTCGGCCAAGGTATAGAAGAGGGGGTTTTGTTGTGTGGAAATGAAGTAGAATGGAAGGGTATATATAGGGAGGGGATAGGGTAAAGTTTCGGTCATTTAGGGTGGGATTGGGTGGGAAAGTGGTTTTGAATTTTGAAGGTAGGTGGGGTTTATGGGGAAGAGTAGATGGATGTGAGTGGTGAAGGGGGTAATGGGGAAGAGAGATTGAAGTTGTTGGGAAGTGTGATATGGGGAAGAGTGTTATAGGATTAGGAGGTAAGGTGGGAATATGTTAGGTGGGGATCCTGTGGGGTCCACAGATCCTGAGATGATCCTGTGGGGTCCACAGATCCTGAGGTGTCAAGGAATTACATCCCTGTACCAAATAGGCATGCAAAATGCCTTTGCATACCATTCTAGCATTTAAACGCCGAGGTGATGCACGTTCTGGGCGTTCAACGCCCATGTGTAGCATGTTCTGGGCATTTAACGCCCATGTGTAGCATGTTTCTGGCGTTGAACGCCAGTTCCATGCTTGTTACTGGCGTTCAGCGCCAGCTTTTCTCAAGGCACATTCCTGGCGTTCAAACGCCAGAATGTTGCTTGTTTCTGGCGTTCAGCACCAGATTCATGCTCTGTTCTGGCGTTGAACACCAGCCAGATGCTCCTTACTGGCGTTGAACGCCAGTCTGTCCTCCCTCCAAGATGTGATTTTTCTTCAGCTGTTTTTGATTCTGTTTTTAATTTTTATATTTTTTCGTGACTCCACATGATCATGTACCTAATAAAACACAAAATAACAATAAAATAAAATAAAATAAAAATTAGATAAATAAAATTGGGTTGCCTCCCAACAAGCGCTCTTTTAATGTCATTAGCTTGACAGTGAGCTCTCATGGAGCCACAAGGTGATCAGGTCAATGTTGTATAGTCCCAACACCAAACTTAGAGTTTGGATATGGGGTCTTAACACCAAACTTAGTGTTTGGTTGTGGCCTCCCAACACCAAACTTAGAGTTTGACTGTTGGGGCTCTTCTTGACTCTGAACTGAGAGAAGCTCTTCATGCTTACTCTCTTTTGTCACAGAGGGATGGCCATGTGCCTTAAACACAAGGTAGTCTCCATTCAATTGAAGGACTAATTCACCTCTGTTGACATCTATCACAGCTCCTGCTGTAGCTAGGAAAGGTCTTCCAAGGATGATGCATTCATCCTCTTCCTTCCTAGTGTCTAAGATTATGAAATCAGCAGGGATGTAAAGGCCTTCAACCTTTACTAACACATCCTCTACTATTCCATAAGCTTGTCTCAATGACTTGTCTGCCAATTGTAATGAAAACAAGGCAGGTTGTACCTCAATGATCCCCAGCTTCTCCATTACAGAGAGTGGCATAAGATTTATCCCTGACCCTAGATCACATAGAGCTTTTTCAAAGGTCATGGTGCCTATGGTACAAGGTATTAAGAACTTGCCAGGATCTTGTCTCTTTTGAGGTAAAATTTTCTGAATCCAGGTGTCTAGTTCACCAATGAGCAAGGGAGGTTCACTTTCCCAAGTCTCATTACCAAACAACTTGGCATTCAGCTTCATGATAGCTCCTAAATATTGAGCAACTTGCTCTCCAGTCACATCTTCATCCTCCTCAGAGGAAGAATAGTCTTCAGAGCTCATGAATGGCAGAAGAAGATTTAATAGAATCTCTATGGTCTCTATATGAGCCTCAGATTCCTTTGAATCCTTAATAGGAAATTCCTTCTTGCTTGAGAGACGTCCCAGGAGGTCTTCCTCACTAGGATTTTCGTCCTTCTCCTCCCTTGTGCATTCGTCCATATTGATTACATCAATGGCCTTGCACTCTCCTTTTGGATTCTCTTCTGTATTGCTTGGGAGAATACTGGGAGGAGTTTCAATGACTTTTTTACTCAGCTGGCCCACTTGTGCCTCCAGATTTCTGATAGAGGATCTTGTTTCACTCATGAAACTGAAAGTGGCCTTTGACAGATCAGAGACTAGATTGGCTAAATTAGAAGTGTTTTGTTCAGAATTCTCTGTCTGTTGCTGAGAAGATGATGGAAAAGGCTTGCTATTGCTCAGCCTATTGCGTCCACCATCGTTAAAGCCTTATTGAGGCTTTTGTTGATCCTTCCATGAGAAATTTGGATGATTTCTCCATGATGAATTATAGGTGTTTTCATAAGGTTCACCCATGTAATTAACCTCTGCCATTGCAGGGTTCTCAGGATCATAAGCTTCTTCAGAAGCTGCCTCTTTAGTACTGTTGGATGCATTTTGCCATCCATTCATACTTTGAGAGATCATGTTGACTTGCTGAGTCAACACTTTGTTCTGAGCCAATATGGTATTCAGAGCATCAATTTCAAGAACTCCCTTCCTCTGAGGTGTCCCATTATTCACGGAATTCCTCTCAGAGGTGTACATGAATTGGTTATTTGCAACCATGTCAATGAGTTCTTGAGCCTCTTCAGGCGTTTTCTTTAGGTGAATAGATCCACCTGCAGAATGGTCCAATGACATTTTCGAAAACTCAGATAGACCATAATAGAATATATCTAATATGGTCCATTCTGAAAACATGTCAGATGGACACCTTTTGGTCAACTGCTTGTATCTTTCCCAAGCTTCATAGAGGGATTCACCTTCTTTTTATTTGAAGGTCTGAACATCCACTCTAAGCTTGCTCAGCTTTTGAGGAGGAAAGAATTTATCCAAGAAAGCCGTGACCAGCTTATCCCAGGAGTACAGGCTATCCTTAGGTTGTGAATCCAACCATATTCTAGCTCTGTCTCTTACAGCAAAAGGGAAAAGCATGAGTCTGTAGACTTCAGGATCAACTCCATTCGTCTTAACAGTCTCACAAATCTGCAAGAACTCAGTTAAAAACTGGTAAGGATCTTCAGATGGAAGTCCATAAAACTTGCAGTTCTGTTGCATTAAAGCAACTAGTTGAGGCTTAAGCTCAAAATTATTGGCTCCAATGGCAGGAATGGAGATGCTTCTTCCATCAAATTTGGACGTTGATTTTGTGAAGTCACTAAGCATTCTCCTTGCATTATTGTTGTTGGGTTCGGCTGCCATCTCCTTCTCTTGTTCTAATATTTCTGAAAGGTTACCTTTAGATTGTTGTAATTTAGCTTCTCTTAGTTTCCTCTTCAGAGTCCTTTCAGGTTCGGGATCAATTTCAACAAGAGTGCCTTTTTCCTTGTTCCTGCTCATATGAAAGAGAAGAAAACAAGAAAAGAAGAGGAATCCTCTATGTCACAGTATAGAGTTTCCTTTATGTTAGTAGAAAAAGAAAGGGGAGAAGAGTGAAGAAGAGTGGGTTCGGATATTTAGATGAAGAGAGGTGAAGAGAAGTGTTAGTAAATAAATAATTAAATAGAATAAGAGAGAAGAGATAGAAAATTCGAAAATAATTTTAAAAAGGGGTTAGTAATTTTCGAAAATTAGAGATAAGATAAGATTAAAATTAAAATTTAAAACAAAAAAATAATTTTTGAAAAAGAGATGAGATATTTTCGAAAATTAGAGAGGGAAAAGTAGTTAGGTGGTTTTGAAAAAGATAAGAAACAAACAAAAAGTCAAATAGTTAGTTGGAAAAAGATATTAAAATCAAATTTGAAAAGATTAGAAGATAAGAAGTTAGATAAGATATTTTGAAATCAAATTTTGAAAAAGATAAAATTTTTGAAAAAGATAAGATAAAAGATAAAAAGATTTAATTCAAAAATTTAAAATTACTTACTTCACTAACAAGAAACTACAAGATAAGATTCTAGAACTTAAAGATTGAACCTTTCTTAACAAGAAAGTAACAAACTTCAAATTTTTGAATCAATCACATTATTTGTTAGCTAATTTTTGAAAATATGATATAAAGATAAGAAAAAGATTTTGAAAAGATAAGATTTTTAAAATTGAAAATTTGACTTGACTTGTAAGAAACAACTAATTTTAAAAATTTTTGACCAAGTCAACCCAAAATTTCGAAAATTTGGAGAGAAAAAAGGAAAAGATATATTTTTTATTTTTGAATTTTTAATTATGAGAGAGAAAAACACAAACATGGCCCAAAACATAAAAATTTTGGATCAAAACACAAGATGCATGCAAGAACACTATGAATGTCAAGATGAACACCAAGAACACTTTGAAGATCATGATGAACATCAAGAACATAATTTTGAAAAATTTTTGATGCAAAGAAAACATGTAAGACACCAAACTTAGAAATCTTTAATGCATGGACTCTAACAAACGAAAAATGCATATGAAAAACAACAAAAGACACAAAACAAGAAAACATCAAGATCAAACAAGAAGACTTTGTCAAGAACAACTTGAAGATCATGAAGAACACCATGAATGCATGGAATTTTCGAAAAAATAATGCATAGATTTTAAAAACATGCAATTGACACCAAACTTAAAAATTGACTCAAGACTCAAACAAGAAACACAAAATATTTTTTATTTTTATGATTTTATTAATTTTTTTTTGGATTTTTATTAATTTTTTTTTCGAAAACAAAGTTGGAAAAACGAAAAAGAAAAGAAAAATTTCGAAAAAGATTTTTGAAAAGTTTTTGAAAAGAAAATTACCTAATCTGAGCAACAAGATGAACCGTCAGTTGTCCAAACTCGAACAATCCCCGGCAACGGCGCCAAAAACTTGGTGGACGAAATTGTGATTCATTCTCTTTGTATTTGCATGAGATTTAAATATTGGCTCTATCAAAAATACCCCAAAGAGATCATGGTATGATGAATTGGGATCTTAATAATCCCTGGTAATGGCACGTGTGATCACAACTCCGTTCAACTTAACCAGCAAGTGTACTAGGTCATCCAAGTAATACCTTACGTGAGTAAGGGTCGATCCCACAGAGATTGTTGGTATGAAGCAAGCTATGGTTACCTTGTAAATCTCAGTTAGGCAGATTAAATGGTTTATGATAAGTTCGAAAATAAATAATAAACAGAAAATAAAATAGTAAATAGTTACTCATATAATTCCATGGTGGGAATTTCAGATAAGCATATGGAGATGCTGTGCTCCTCTCGAATCTCTACTTTCTTATTACATTCATCCAATCCTTCTTACTCCTTTCCATGGCAAGCTGTATGTAGGGCATCACCGTTGTCAATGGCTACATTCCATCCTCTCAGTAAAAATGGTCCTATGCTCTGTCACAGCACGGCTAATCATCTGTCGGTTCTCAATCAGGTTGGAATAGAATCCCTTGATTCTTTTGCGTCTGTCACTAACGCCCAGCCTTCAGGAGTTTGAAGCTCGTCACAGTCATTCAATCCCAGAATCCTACTCGGAATACCACAGACAAGGTTAGACTTTCCGGATTCCCGAAATCCTACTCGAAATACCACAGACAAGGTTAGACTTTCCGGATTCCCATGAATGCCGCCATCTATCTAGCTTATACCACGAAGATTCTGTTGGGGAATCTAAGAGATATGCGCCCGGCCTAAGGTAGAACGGAAGTGGTTGTCAGTCACGCGCGTTCATAGGTGAGAATAATGATGAGTGTCATGGATCATCACATTCATCAAGTTGATGTGCAACGTATATCTTGGAATAAGAATAAAAGAGAATTGAATAGAAAATAATAGTAATTGTATTGAAACTTGAGGTACAGCAGAGCTCCACACCCTTAATCTATGGTGTGTAGAAACTCCACCGTTGAAAATACATAAGTGAAAGGTTCAGGCATGGCCGAATGGCCAGCCCCCATGGTCTAAGGACTAGGTGTCCAGAGATGTCTAATACACTAGTAAAAAGTTCTATTTATACTAGACTAGCTACTAGGGTTTACATGAGTAGGTAATTGATGCATAAATCCACTTCCGGGGCCCACTTGGTGTGTGTTTGGGCTGAGCTTGATCTATCCACGAGCTGAGGCTTCCTTTGGAGTTGAACGCCGAGTTATAGCGTGTTTCTGGCGTTCAACTCCGGGTTGTGACGTGTTTCTGGCGTTTGACTCCAGACAGCAGCATGTACTTGGCGTTGAGCGCCACTTTACGTCATCAATTACCCCGAATAAAGTATGAACTATTATATATTGCTGGAAAGCTCTGGATGTCTACGTTCCAAAGCCATTTAGAGCGCGCCATTTGGAGTTCTGTAGCTCCAGAAAATCCATTTTGAGTGCAGGGAAGTTAGATTCCAACAGCATCAGCAGTCCTTTTGTCAGCCTTTTTCAGAGTTTTGCTCAAGTCCCTCAATTTCAGCCAGAAATTACCTGAAATCACAGAAAAACACACAAACTCATAGTAAATTCCAGAAATGTGAATTTAACATAAAAACTAATGAAAACATCCCTAAAAGTAGCTTGAACTTACTAAAAACTACCTAAAAACAATGCCAAAAAGCGTATAAATTATCCGCTCATCAGTTGACTTAGTCAAAAATTTTTAAAATAAGTTGTTTCTTGTTAGTCAAGTCAAGATTTCATTTTTAAAAATCTTATCTTTTCAAATCTTTTTCAAAAATCAAATCTTTTTCATTTTTTTCTTAATATTTTCAAAAATTCTAAAAATTGTTTTTCAAAATCTTTTTCTTAATTTCATTTCAAATTTTCAAAAACTTTACTAACAATTAATGTGATTGATTCAAAAATTTCAAGTTTATTACTTTCTAGTTAAGAAAGGTTCAACCTTTAAATTCTAAAATCATATCTTTTAGTTTCTTGTTAGTCAACTCATTAGCTTTAATTTTCAAAATCAAATCTTTCTAAATTTCTTTTTCAAAATAAATTTCAATCATATCTTTTTTTATCATATCTTTTCAATCATATCTTTTCAAACATATCTTTTTCAAATCATATCTTTTTCAAAATCTATTTCAAAATCTTTTCTAACTTCTTATCTTTTCAAAATTGATTTTCAAATCTTTTTCAACTAACTAATTGACTTTTTTGTTTGTTTTGCTATTTCTTATCTTTCTCAAACCCACCTAACCACTTTTCTCTCTCTAATTTTCGAAAATTCCTCACCCTTTTTCAAAATTCTTTTTAATTAACTAATTGTTTCAAATTTTAATTTTTATTTTATTCATTTTCTTAATTTTCGAATTTTAACTAATAATTAAAATAAAAACAAAAATATTTTTCTTCTCTTTTAGTGAATATTCGAATTTTCTCCTCTCTCTCTCTCATCTCTTTCTATTTATTTATTCATTTACTAACACTTCTCTTCATCTTAAAATTTGAATCCTCTCTTCCTCTCTGTGTTCGAATTTTTCTCTTCTCCTTCATCTATTCTTTTCTTCTTCTACTCACATAAAAGAATCTCTATACTATGACATAGAGGATTCCTCTTCTTTTCTGTTCTCTTCTTTTTCATATGAGCAGGAGCAAGGATAAGGACATTCTTGTTGAAGCAGATCCTAAACCTGAAAGGACTCTGAAGAAGAAGCTAAGAGAAGCTAAAGCACAACAATCCAGAGAAAACCTTACAGAGAATCTCGAAAAAGAAGGAGACATGGCTGAACCCAACAATAATGTAAGGAAGATGCTTGGTGACTTCACTGCACCAAATTCCAACTTCCATGGAAGAAGCATCTCAATCCCTGCCATTGGAGTAAACAATTTTGAGCTAAAACCTCAATTAGTTTTTCTGATGCAACAGAATTGCAAGTTTCATGGACTTCCATCAGAAGATTGTTTTCAGTTCTTAACTGAATTCTTGCAGATCTGTGATACTGTTAAGACCAATGGAGTTGATCCCAAGGTCTATAAGCTTATGCTTTTCCCTTTTGTTGTAAAAGATAGAGCTAGAACATGGTTGGACTCTCAACCTAGAGATAGTCTGAACTCTTGGGATAAGCTGGTCATGACTTTCTTAGCCAAGTTCTTTCCTCCTCAAAAGCTGAGCAAGCTTAGAGTGGATGTTCAAACCTTCAGGCAGAAAGAAGGTGAATCCCTCTATGAAGCTTGGGAAAGATACAAGCAACTGACCAAAAAGTGTCCTTCTGACATGCTTTCAGAATGAACCATCCTGGATATATTCTATGATGGTCTGCCTGAATTGTCTAAGATGTCATTGGACCATTCTGTAGGTGGATCTATTCACCAAAAGAAAATGCCTGCAGAAGCTTAGGAACTCATTGACATGGCTGCAAATAACCAGTTCATGTACACTTCTGAAAGGAATCCTGTAAGTAATGGGACGCCTCAGAGGAAGGGAGTTCTTGAAATTGATGCTCTGAATGCCATATTGGCTCAGATTAAAATGTTGACTCAGCAAGTCAATATGATTTCTCAAAGTCTGAATGGATTGCGAAATGCATCCAATAGTACTAAAGAAGCATCTTCTGAAGAAGAAGCTTATGATCCTGAGAACCCTGCAATAGCAGAGGTGAATTACATGGGTGAAGCCTATGGAAACACCTATAACCCCTCATGGAGAAATCATCCAAATTTATCATGGAAGGATCAACAAAAGCCCCAACAAGGATTTAAAAATGGTGGAAGAAACATGTTTAGCAATAGCAAGCCTTTTTCATCATCCTCTCAGCATCAGATAGAGAATTCTGAGCAGAGCTCCTCTAGCTTAGCAAACATAGTCTCTGATCTATCTAAGGCCACTCTAAGTTTCATGAATGAAACAACGTCCTCCATTAGAAATTTGGAGGCACAAGTGGGCCAGCTGAGTAAAAGAATCACTGAAACTTCTCCTAGTACTCTCCCAAATAATACAGAAGAGAATCCAAAAAGAGAGTGCAAGGCCAGAACCTTACTTGGTGTGGCCGAACCTAGAAAGAAGGAGGACATGAATCCCAGTGAGTAAGACCTCATGGGACATCCTCTGGACAAAAAGGAGTTCCCAATTGAGGAACCTAAGGAATCTGAGGCTCATCTAGAGACCATAGAGATTCCATTGAACCTACTTCTGCCATTCATGAGCTCTAATGACTATTCCTCCTCTGAAGAGGATGAAGATATTACTGAAGAACAAGTTGCTAAGTACCTTGGAGCAATTATGAAGCTGAATGCCAAGTTATTTGGTAATAAGACTTGGGTGGATGAACCCCCCTTGCTCACCAATGAACTAAATGACTTGGTTAGGCAGACATTACCTCAAAAGAAACAGGATCCTGGTAAATTCTTAATTCCCTGTACCATAGGCACCATGACCTTTGTGAAGGCTCTATGTGACCTGGGGTCAAGCATAAACTTAATGCCACTCTCTGTAATGGAGAAACTGGGAATCCTTGAGGTACAGGCTACCAAATTCTCATTAGAGATGGCAGACAAATCCATGAAAAAGGCTTATAGACAGGTAGAGCACGTGCTAGTAAAGGTCAAAGGCCTTTACATCACTGCTGATTTCATAATCCTAGACACTGGGAAGGATGAGGATGAATCCATCATCCTTGGCAGACCTTTCCTAGTCACAGCAAAAGTTGTAATTGATGTTGACAGAGGAGAGTTGATCCTTCAATTGAATGAGGACTACCTTGTGTTTAAAACTCAAGGATCTCCCTCTGTAACCATGGAGAGGAAGCAAGGAAAGCTTCTCTCAATGCAGAGTCAAACAAAGCCCCCACAGTAAAACTCTAAGTTTGGTGTTAGGAGGCCATAACCAAACTCTAAGTTTGGTGTTAAACCCCCATATTCAAACTCTAAGTTTGGTGTTGGGAGGCCCCAACAATGCTCTGAACACCTGTGAAGCTCCATGAGAGCTCACTGTCAAGCTATTGACATTAAAGAAGCGCTTATTGGGAGGCAACCCAAATTTATTTATCTATGTTATTTTCTTTTTTTAGGTTGATGATCATGTGGAGTCACAAAAACAACAACAAAAATCAAAGAAAAATAAAAAAAACAGCATTAAAAATAGCACACCCTGAAGAAGAAACTTACTGGCATTTAAACGCCAGTAAGGGTAGCAGAATGGGCGTTTAACGCCCAGTCTGGCACCATTCTGGGTGTTAAACGCCAAAAAGAAGCACCAGACTGGCGTTAAATGCCAGAAAGAAGCAACAAGCTGGCGTTAAACACCAGAAACAGGTTACAGCCTGGCGTTTAACACCAGAAAAGGAATAAAAGCTGGCGTTTAACGCCAGAAACAAGCAGCAGTCTGGTGTTAAACGCCAGGATTGCACACTAAGGGCGTTTACATGCCTAATTGGAGCAGGGATGACAAATCCTTGACCCCTCAGGATCTGTGGACCCCACAAGATCCCCACCAACCTCAACTCATTCTCTCTCTCACACACCTTTTCAAAACACTTTTTCCTCCCAAACCCAACCCCAACTACACGAACCTACCTCTTTCCCCCACTCCTATATAAACCCTCCATCTCCTCCATTTTCTTCTTCTTCCCCTTCTTTCTTTCTTCTTTTGCTCGAGGACGAGCAAATCCTTTAAGTTTGGTGTGGTAAAAGCGTTGCTTTTTATTTTTCCATAACCATTTATGACACCTAAGGCCGGAGAAACCTCTAGAAAGAGAAAAGAGAAGACAAAAGCTTCCACCTCTGAGTCATGGGTGATGGAGAGATTCATCTCAAGGGTCCATAGCTTAGTAGTAGAGCATTTGACTGCACAACAAGAGAACCCACTCATGGACCTCAACAAGAGCATGAGAAATTCTCTCATCAAGAAATCCCTGAGATGCCTCAAGGGATACATTTTTCTCCACACAACTATTCGGAGCAACTAAGGATAGGAGCACCAAAAGCACTAAGGATGGAGTAACAAAGGCAAGGAAGAGACATTGAGGAGCTCAAGCACTCCATAGGATCTTCAAGAGGAAGAACTAGCCGCCATCACTAAGGTGGACCCGTTCTTTAATTTCCTTGTTCTTATTTTTTTCTGTTTTTCGATTTTTATGCCACATGTGCTATCTATGTTTGTGTCTTCATTACATGATCATTAGTGTCTAGTGTCTATGCCTTAAAGCTATGAATAATTCCATGAATCATTCACCTCTCTTAAATGAAAAATGTGCTTAATTACAAAAGAACAAGAAGTACTTGGATTTCAAATTTTATCTTGAAATTAGTTTAATTATTTGATGTGGTGGCAATACTTTTTGTTTTCTGAATGAATGCTTGAACAGTGCATATTTTTTATAGTGAAGTTTATGAATGTTAAAATTGTTTGCTCTTGAAAGAATGATGAAAAAAGAAAAATGTTATTGATAATCTGAAAAATCATGAGATTGATTCTTGAAGCAAGAAAAAGCAGTGAATAAGAAAGCTTGCGGAAAAAAAAAAGAAAGAAAAAGAAAAAGCAAGCAGAAAAAGCCAATAGCCATTTAAACCAAAAGGCAAGGGTAAAAAGGATCCAAGGCTTTGAGCATTAATGGATAGGAGGGCCCTGGGAAAATAAAATCCAGGCCTAAGCGGCTAAATCATGCTGTCCCTAACCATGAGCTTGTGTCATGAAGGTCCAAGTGAAAAGCTAGAGACTGAGTGGTTAAAGTCATGATCCAAAGCAAAAAGAGTGTGCTTAATAACTCTGGACACCTCTAACTGGGGACTTTAGCAAAGCTGAGTCACAATCTGAAAAGGTTCACCCAGTTATGTGTCTGTGGCATTTATGTATCCGGTGATAATACTGGAAAACAAAGTGCTTAGGGCCATGGCCAAGACTCACAAAATAGCTGTGTTCAAGAATCAACATACTAAACTAGGAGAATCAATAACACTATCTAAAATTTTGAGTTCCTATAGATGGCAATCATCCTGAATTTCAAAGGATAAAGTGAGATGCCAAAATTGTTCAGAAGCAAAAAGCTACTAGCCCCGCTCATCTAATTGGGACTAAATTTCATTGATATTGTGAGATTTATTGTATGTTCTCTTCTTTTATTCCTATTTGATTTTCAATTGCTTGGGGACAAGCAACAATTTAAGTTTGGTGTTGTGATGAGCGGATAATTTATACGCTTTTTGGCATTGTTTTTAGATAGTTTTTAGTAGGATCTAGCTACTTTTTAGTATATTTTTATTAGTTTTTAAGCAAAATTCACATTTCTAGACTTTACTATGAGTTTGTGTGTTTCTCTGTGATTTCAAGTATTTTCTGGTTGAAATTGAGGGACCTGAGCAAATATCTGATCCAAAGGCTGACAAAGGACTGCTGATGCTTGATGGGTATTTTTGTGGAAAAAGAATTTCCAACACACAAATCCAACCGGCAAGTGTACCGGGTCGCATCAAGTAGTAATAACTCACAAGAGTGAGGTCGATCCCACAAGGATTGAAGGATTGAGCAACTTTAGTTTAGTGGTTGATTTAGTCAAGCAAACAAGTGTTGATTGTGTGAAATTGTGTTGACAGGAATTAAATTGCAGGGAATGTAAAGGGGAGTGGGTGATTTGCAGGAAATTAAAGGGAACAAAAAGAAAAAGAGCTGAATCTTAAAGTGCAAGTAATGTAAATTGCAGAAACTTAAAGTGCAAGAAATATAAATGACTTGAAAAATAAAAGGGGAATGGGAATTGGATCTGCAGGAATTAACCAAGGAAATTAAAATGGAAACCAATAGATCTCAGGACCCAAGAGACTAGATAACTAAGTCTAGATCTCAATGCCTTCCTAGATCCAAATTCAGAGAGCAAATGCCAAATTAAAGAAGAGAGCAATGTAGAAATGTAAATCCAAGTTCAATTTCCAGAAGTTGCAGTAAGAAAAACAGAGAGATCTCAAGGTGAGATTGAGATAGAATTTCCTCAATTCTTCAACACCCAAGACTCAAGATAGTTGCAATTGAAATTGAAAACAAGAAAACTAAGAGGAGGAGAATTCAATTCTCCTTCCCCAAGACTCAGAATCTCAAAATAGCTCAAAACCCAAAAGCTCTCTACTCTCATACTCTGAAAATTCTCAAAGAAAACTCTTAAAAAAAAGCTCTCTTAAAACTTCAAATCCTAAGCTATTTATACACTTTCTTCAATTAATCATAGAGCCTTGAATTTGGGCCTTGGCTTTGATGGAATTGAGTTGATAGTAGCCTTCGTTTATTGCTCTTGGTGTTGGGAAGAAATCCATTTGTGAACCGGGCCATGAATCATTCACGTTTGAGTCAACGTTTAAGGCAAACGTTGACTCAAACGTCCCTTGTGTAAAATTATGCAGCTAGGCCAAGATGCTGTCATCCACGTTTGGCTCAACATTTGAGGTCAAACGTGAGCTCAAACGTGGACCTTCCCATGCTCCCTTCTAGCCAACGTTTGGCCCAACGTTTGAGGCAAACGTTGTGATGAGCGGATAATTTATACGCTTTTTGGCATTGTTTTTAGGTAGTTTTTAGTAAGTTCAAGCTACTTTTAGGGATGTTTTCATTAGTTTTTATGTTAAATTCACATTTCTGGACTTTACTATGAGTTTGTGTGTTTTTCTGTGATTTCAGGTAATTTCTGGCTGAAATTGAGGGACTTGAGCAAAACTCTGAAAAAGGCTGACAAAAGGACTGCTGATGCTGTTGGAATCTGACCTCCCTGCACTCGAAATGGATTTTCTGGAGCTAAAGAACTCCAATTGGCTCGCTCTCAACGGCGTTGGAAAGTAGACATCCAGGGCTTTCCAGAAATATATAATAGTCCATACTTTATTCGAAATTGACGACGTAACTTGGCGTTGAACGCCAAGTACATGCTGCTGTCTGGAGTTAAACGCCAGAAAAACGTCATGATCCGGAGTTGAACGCCCAAAACACATCATAACTTGGAGTTCAACTCCAAGAAAAGCCTCAGCTCGTGGATAGATCAAGCTCAGCCCAAACATACACCAAGTGGGCCCCGGAAGTGGATTTATGCATCAATTACTTACTCATGTAAACCCTAGTAGCTAGCTTATTATAAATAGGACTTTTTACTAGTGTATTAGTCATCTTGGGACATTTAGTTCTCAGATCATGGGGGCTGGCCATTCGGCCATGCCTGAACCTTTTACTTATGTATTTTCAACAGTGGAGTTTCTGCACACCATAGATTAAGGGTGTGGAGCTCTGTTGTACCTCAAGTTTCAATACAATTACTATTACTTTCTATTCAATTCTCTTTTATTCTTATTCCAAGATATACGTTGCACAACAACTTGATGAATGTGATGATCCGTGACACTCATCATCATTCTCACCTATGAACGCGCGTGATTGACAACCACTTCCGTTCTACCTTAGGCCGAGCGCATATCTCTTAGATTTCCCAACAGAATCTTCGTGGTATAAGCTAGATAGATGGCGGCATTCATGGGGATCCGGAAAGTCTAACCTTGTCTGTGGTATTCCGAGTAGGATTCCGGTATTGAATGACTTTGACGAGCTTCAAACTCCTGAAGGCTGGGCGTTAGTGACAGACGCAAAAGAATCAATGGATTCTACTCCAACCTGATTGAGAACCGACAGATGATTAGCCGTGCTGTGACAGAGCATTTGGACCATTTTCACTGAGAGGATGGGATGTAGCTATCAACAAGGGTGATGCCTCCAGACGATTAGCCGTGCAGTGACAGCGCATAGGACCATTTTCCCGAGAGGATTGAAAGTAGCCATTGATGATGGTGATGCCCTACATACAGCTTGCCATGGAAAGGAGTAAGAAGGATTGGAAGAGAGAGTAGTGAAGTAGAGTTTCAAGAGGAGCACAGCATCTCCATACGCTTATCTGAAATTCCCACTCTTGATTTACATAAGTATTTCTATCCTTTTTATTTTCTTTTTATTATTGATTTTCGAAAACCAAAACTATTTAATCTGCCTAACTGAGATTTACAAGGTGACCATAGCTTGCTTCATACCAACAATCTCTGTGGGATCGACCCTTACTCGCGTAAGGTTTATTACTTGGACGACCCAGTACACTTGCTGGTTAGTTGAACGGAGTTGTGAATTCAAATAAAGCCAATTATTAAATTTCATACAAGTACAAAGAGCATGTGATCACAATTTCGTCCACCAAGTTTTTGGCACCGTTGCCGGGGATTGTTCGAGTATGGACAACTGACGGTTCATCTTGTTGCTCAGATTAGGTAATTTTCTTTTCAAAAATCTTTTTCAAAATTTTTCTTTTATTTTTCGCTTTTCTAAACTTTATTTTCGAAAAAAAAAATTAATGAAAATCCAAAAAAATCATAAAATCATAAAAACCAAAAATATTTTGTGTTCTTGTTTAAGTCTTGAGTCAATTTTTAAGTTTGGTGTCAATTGCATGCTTTAAAAATTTTTCTTGCATTTTTTCGAAAATTTCATGCATTCATAGTGTTCTTCATGATCTTCAAGTTGTTCTTGGTAAGTCTTCTTGTTTGATCTTGATATTTTCTTGTCTTATGCCTTTTCTTGTTTTTCATGTGCATCTTTGCATTCATATTTTTCATGCATTAAAGATTTCTAAGTTTGGTGTCTTACATGTTTTCTTTGCATTAAAAATTTTTCAAAAATATGTTCTTGATGTTCATCATGATCTTCAAAGCGTTCTTGGTGTTCATCTTGACATTCATAGCATTCTTGCATACATTCATTGTTTTGATCTAAAAATTTCATGCATTGAGTATTTTTGTTGTTTTTCTCTCTCATAATTAAAAATTCAAGAATCAAAAAAATATCTTTTCCTTATTTCCCTCCAAATTTTCGAAATTTTGGGTTGACTTGGTCAAAAATTTTAAAAAAAAAATTAGTTGTTTCTTACAAGTCAAGTCAAAATTTCAATTTTAAAAATCTTATCTTTTTAAAATCTTTTTCAAAAATCATATCTTTTTCATTTTTTTTCTATTTTTCGAAAAACTTCAAAAATCTTTTTCAAAATATTTTCAAAATCTTTTTCTTATCTTTACATCTAATTTTCGAAAATTAGCTAACAATTAATGTGATTGGTTCAAAAATTTGAAGTTTGTTACTTTCTTGTTAAGAAAGGTTCAATCTTTAAGTTCTAGAATCTTATCTTGTAGTTTCTTGTTAGTCAAGTCTTTTTAAAATTAAATCTTTTTCAAAATATCTTTTTATTAAAATTTTTATCTTATCTTTTTATCTTTTCCTTCTCAAAATTTTATCTTTTTCAAAATTTGATTTCAAAATATCTTATCTAACTTCTTATCTTCTTATCCTTTTCAAATTTGATTTTAAAAATCTTTTTCAATCAACTAACTAACTTTTTGTTTGTTTCTTATCTTTTTCAAAACCACCTAACTACTTTTCCCTCTTCAATTTTCGAAAATACCTCTCTCTTTTTCAAAAATTCTTTTTAATTAATTAATTGTTTTAAATTTTAATTTCAATTATATTTTATCTTAAATTTTCGAAATACTAACCTCTTTTTCAAAAATTATTTTCGAAATTTCCCTTCTCTTTTCTTCTTCTATTTAATTATTTAATTACTAACACTTCTCTTTACCTCTCTCCATCTAATTATCCGAATCTCCTTCTTCATTCTTCTACCCCCTTCTTCTTCTACTAACATAAAAGAATCTCTATACTGTGACATAGAAGATTCCTCTTCTTTTCTTGTTTTCTCCTCTTTCATATGAGCAGGAACAAGGATAAAGGCACTCTTGTTGAAATTGATCCAGAACCTGAAAGGACTCTGAAGAGAAAATTAAGAGAAGCTAAGTTACAACAATCCAGAAACAACCTTTCAGAAATTTTCGAACAAGAAAAGGAGATGGCAGCCGAAAATAATAATAATGCAAGGAGAATGCTTGGTGACTTCACAAAGCCAACGTCCAAGTTTGATGGAAGAAGCATCTTCATTCATGCCATTGGAGCCAACAACTTTGAGCTGAAACCTCAGCTAGTTGCCTTAATGCAACAAAACTGCAAGTTTTATGGACTTCCATCTGAAGATCCTTATCAGTTTTTAACTGAGTTCTTGCAGATCTGTGAGACTGTAAAGACGAATGGAGTTGATCCTGAAGTCTACAGACTCATGCTTTTCCCTTTTGCTGTAAGACGAGCTAGAATATGGTTGGATTCACAACCCAAGGATAGCCTGGACTCCTGGGATAAGCTGGTCACTACCTTCTTGGATAAATTCTTTCCTCCTCAAAAGCTGAGCAAGCTGAGAGTGGATGTTCAAACCTTTAAACAAAAAGATGGTGAATTCCTCTATGAAGCTTGGGAAAGATACAAGCAGTTGACCAAAAGATGTCCATCTGACATGTTTTCGGAATGGACCATATTAGATATATTCTATTATGGTCTCTCTGAATTTTCGAAAATGTCATTGGACCACTCTGCAGGTGGATCTATTCACCTAAAGAAAACACCTGAAGAGGCTCAAGAACTCATTGACATGGTTGCAAACAACCAGTTTATGTACACCTCTGAGAGGAATTCCGTGAATAATGGGATACCTCAGAAGAAAGGAGTTCTTGAAATTCATGCTCTGAATGCCATATTGGCTCAGAACAAAGTGTTAACTCAACAGGTCAACATGATCTCTCAAAATCTGAATGGATGGCAACATGCATCCAACAGTACTAGAGAGACATCTTCTGAAGAAGCTTATGATCCTGAGAACCCTGCCATGGCAGAGGTTAATTACATGGGTGAACCTTATGGAAACACCTATAACTCATCATGGAGAAATCATCCAAATTTCTCATGGAAGGATCAACAAAAACCTCAACAAGGTTTTAACAATGGTGGACGCAATAGGCTGAGCAATAGCAAGCCATATCCATCATCTTCTCAGCAACAGACAGAGAATTCTGAACAAAACACTTCTAATTTAGCCAATATAGTCTCTGATCTGTCAAGGCCACTTTCAGTTTCATGATGAAACAAGATCCTCCATTAGAATTTGGAGGCACAAGTGGGCCAGCTGAGTAAGAAAGTCATTGAAACTCCTCCCAGTATTCTCCCAAGTAATACAGAAGAGAATCCAAAAGGAGAGTGCAAGGCCATTGATGTGATCAATGTGGCCGAATGCACAAGGGAGGAAAAGGACGAAAATCCTAGTGAGGAAGACCTCCTGGGACGTCCCTCAAGCAAGAAGGAGTTTCCTATTAAGGATCCAAAGGAATCTGAGGCTCATATAGAGACCATAGAGATTCCATTAAATCTCCTTCTGCCATTCATGAGCTCTGAAGACTATTCTTCCTCTGAAGAGGATGAACTGGAGAGCAAGTTGCTCAATATTTAGGAGCTATCATGAAACTGAATGCCAAGTTGTTTGGTAATGAGACTTGGGAAAGTGAACCGCCCTTGCTCATTAGTGAATTAGATACTTGGATTCAGAAAATTCTACCTCAAAAGAAACAAGATCCTGGCAAGTTCCTAATACCTTGTACCATAGGCACCATGACCTTTGAAAAGGCTCTGTGTGATCTGGGGTCAGGGATAAATCTTATGCCACTCTCTGTAATGGAGAAGCTGGGGATCATTGAGGTACAGCCTGCCTTGTTCTTATTATAATTGGCAGACAAGTCATTGAGACAAGCTTATGGAATAGTAGAGGACGTGTTAGTAAAGATTGAAGGCCTTTACATCCTTGCTGATTTCATAATCTTAGACACTAGGAAGGAAGAGGATGAACGCATCATCCTTGGAAGACCTTTCCTAGCCACAGCAGGAGCTGTGATAGATGTCAACAGAGGTGAATTAGTCCCCAATTGAATGGGGACTACCTTGTGTTTAAGGCACATGGCCATCCCTCTGTGAAAAAAGAAAGTAAGCATGAAGAGCTTCTCTTAGTTCAGAGTCAAGAAGAGCCCCCACAGTCAAACTCTAAGTTTGGTGTTGTGAGGCCACAACCAAACTCTAAGTTTGGTGTTAAGATCCCATATCCAAACTCTAAGTTTGGTGTGGGCAACTATACAACATTGACCTGATCACCTCGTGGCTCCATGAGAGCCACTGTCAAGCTATTGACATTAAAGAAGCGCTTGTTGGGAGGCAACCCAATTTTATTTATCTAATTTTTATTTTATTGTTATTTTATGTTTTATTAGGTACATGATCATGAGAAGTCACGAAAAAAATCATAAAAATTAAAAACAGAATCAAAAACAGCAGAAGAAAAAAATCACACCCTGGAGGACGCACAGGCTGGCGTTCAACGCCAGTAAGATGCATCTGGCCGGCGTTCAACGCCAGAACAGAGCACCATTCTGGCGCTGAACGCCAGAAACAAGCAACATTCTGGCGTTGAACGCCAGGAATGTACCTAGAGAAGGAAAGCTGGCGCTGAATGCCAGTGACAAGCATGAAACTGGCGTTCAACGCCAGAAACATGCTTTACATGGGTGTTGAACGCCCAGAATGTGCACCACACGGCGTTTAAACGCCAGAATGGTGTGCAAAGGCAATTTACATGCCTATTTGGTGCAGGGATGGAATTCCTTGACACCTCAGGACCTGTGGACCCCACAGGACCACCTCAGGATCTGTGGACCCCACAGGATCCCCACCTAACATATTCCTACCTTACCTCCTAATCCTAGTTTTGTGATTACTCTTCCCCATATCACACTTCCCAAAACCCTTCACCAATCACCTCAATTCCTCTTCCCAACTACCCCCTTCACCACTCACATCCATCCACTCTTCCCCATAAACCCCACCTACCTTCAAAATTCAAAAACATTTTCCCACCCATTCCCACCCATTCCCTCTTTACCATATTCTCTTCTTCTTCTTCTTCTCTTCTTTCTTCTATTGCTCGAGGGCGAGTGATGAGCGGATAATTTGTATGCTTTTTGGCATTGTTTTTAGTATGTTTTTAGTATGATCTAGTTAGTTTTTAGTATATTTTTATTAGTTTTTAGTTAAAATTCACTTTTCTGGACTTTACTATGAGTTTGTGTGTTTTTCTGTGATTTCAGGTATTTTCTGGCTGAAATTGAGGGACCTGAGCAAAAATCTGATCCAGAGACTCAAAAGGACTGCAGATGCTGTTGGATTCTGACCTCCCTGCACTCAAAGTGGATTTTCTGGAGCTACAGAAGCCCAATTGGCGCGCTCTCAACGGCGTTGGAAAGTAGACATCCTGGGCTTTCCAGCAATATATAATAGTCCATACTTTGCCCAATATTTGATGGCCTAAACCGGCGTTCAAAGTCACCTCAAGAAATTCCAGCGTTAAACGCCGGAACTGGCACCCAAATGGGAGTTAAACGCCCAAACTGGCACTAAAGCTGGCGTTTAACTCCAAGAAGAGTCTCTACACGAAATTGCTTCATTGCTCAGCCCAAGCACACACCAAGTGGGCCCGGAAGTGGATTTTTATGTCATTTACTCATTTCTGTACACCTTAGGTTACTAGTTTTTCTATAAGTAGGACCTTTTACTATTGTAAAAAAAATCTTCGGATCTTTGGAACCTTTCTCTAGAGATCTTTTGATCACTTTGGGAGGCTGGCCATTCGGCCATGCCTAGACCTTGTTCTTATGTATTTTCAACGGTGGAGTTTCTACACACCATAGATTAAGGTGTGGAGCTCTGCTGTACCTCGAGTATTAATGCAATTACTATTGTTCTTCCATTCAATTCCGCTTGTTCTTTGTCCAAGATATCACTTGTTCTTCAACATGATGAAGGTGATGATTGACGCCCATCACCATTCTCACTCATGAACAAAGTGACTGACAACCACTCTTGTTCTACACGCATCTGAGGCTTAGTGAATATCTCTTGGATTCCTGATTGCACGATGCATGGTTGATCGCCTGACAACCGAGTGCTCGCCTGACAAACGAGCCAACCATTCCGTGAGATCAGAGTCTTCGTGGTATAGGCAAGAACTGATGGCGGCATTCAAGAGAATCCGGAAGGTCTAACCTTGTCTGTGGTATTCTGAGTAGGATTCAATGATTGAATGACTGTGACGTGCTTCAAACTCCTAGCAGGCTAGGGCGTTAGTGACAGACGCAAAAGTATCAATGGATATTATTCCGGCCTGAACGAGAACCGACAGATGATTAGCCTATGCTGTGACAGAGCATCAGGGACGTATTTTCACTGAGAGGATGGGAGGTAGCTGCTGACAACAGTGAAACCCTACATGAGCTTGCCATGGAAAGGAGTAAGAAGGATTGGATGAAGGCAGTAGGAAAGCAGAGAGACGGAAGGGAAGGCATCTTCATGCGCTTATCTGAAGTTCCTACCAATGAATTACATAAGTATCACTATCTTTATCTTTATGCTATTTTCGTTCATCATCATACACATTTGAGTTTGCCTGACTAAGATTTACAAGATGACCATAGCTTGCTTCAATGCTAACAATCTCCGTGGGATCGACCCTTACTCACGTAAGGTATTACTTGGACGACCCAGTGCACTTGCTGGTTAGTTGTGTGAAGTTGTAGTGATCACAATTTCGCGCACCAAGTTTTTGGCGCCGTTGCCGGGGATTGTTCAAGTTTTGAGCAAGCTTTTGGTAACAATGCCTGGGATTGTTCAGTTTGGACAACTGACGGTTCATCTTGTTGCTTAGATTAGGTATTTATTTTTTTCGAAATTCTTGAAGATGAATTCTAGAGTTTCATGATGATTTGTTGAAATCTGGCTGGCTGAGAAGCCATGTCTAATCTCATTGGACCGAGGTTTCAACTTATCACCACAAGAGCTTGTTGATTTTCATCAATTTTGCTTTTGGAGCAGTGATCTGCTAAGGCTTGGCTGGCCTTTGGCCATGTCTAGTGTTTTGGACCGAAGCTTTCTTTGAAAGCTTGGCTGGCTGTGAAGCCATGTCTAATTCCTGGACCGGAGTCTTAGACTAGCATTGCACTGATTCCTGGAATTCTCATTAAGAATTTTGATATCTTTTTCCACTTAATTTTCGAAAAACACAAAAAAATTACAAAATCATAAAAACCAAAAATATTTGATGTTTCTTGCTTAAGTCTAGTGTCTCATCTTAAGTTTGGTGTCAATTGCATGCATTCATTCGTGTGTCTTAAGGATCTTCAAGTAATTCTTGATGGTTTCTTACTCTGATCTTTGAATTCCTTTGGCTTGAGTGTTTATGTGTCTCATATAGTGTCAGTAGTATACAAACTGCTAAGTTTGGTGTCTTGCATGCATTGTTATTTGATTCTTGTTGCATTTGATTATTAAAAATCCAAAAATATTTTCTAAATTGTGTCTTTTCAAGTCAATAATACAAGGAATTGAAGATTCAGAACCTACTGCAGAGGAATTATACAGAAAAAGCTGGGCATTCAAAAATGCCCAGTGAAGAAGGCAGACTGGCGTTTAAACGCCAGCCAGGGTACCTGGTTGGGCGTTTAACGCCCAAAGAGGTAGCATTTTGGGCGTTAAACGCCAGAATGTATACTGTTCATACCCTGACCGGGCTCCTCCAAACTCGGTCAGTTCATAAAAGGTCCGACCTCTTCTAAGGCTCACGCCTAAAGGTCGGACCTCGGACAAATAAAGCAAGGGAAGGCCCATCAAAAGGAACGCAGCCCAAACCTAAAGGCCGAAAAGGCCTAGCAAAGGCGGTTCCACAAAGATAGGGATAAAACTCCCGAAAGATAAGATAAGATAAGAATATCTTATCCAGGGAAGATCACGGCCAAACTACTATAAATACACTGGAGCACCCAGGTATGGCATTCATTCCACATCTACACATATCTGCTTGGACCCATGCTAACTTAAGCATCGGAGTGTCATTGCAGGTACAACCACCAACCACTCTGCATATCAAGCTCGGGTCCCTGAACCCCCACCTCGGGCCTCTCCAGACGACCGAGCTACACGTTTCAGGTAACCCTCGGAACATTGGCGCCGTTGCCGGGGACCTGGAAGTCATCCCTCTACCATGGCGGACGACTCTCACAACAATGACCGCGCTGCATCTGAACAGGAGGACGAAATTGACACCGGAGAACGCCGGACAGCCCTCTATCACCACGCACTCCAGGAGAAACAAACAGAATCGCCCAAAGACATCGCTCCCAACAAAGATCCACAAAATTCCGAAAAGAGAAGCTCGGAAATTCTAGAAGCAGTCCGGGCACAACAAAACCGACTGAAACAACTCGAAGGACATAAAGAAACAGAAAGAAACTGAACAAGATCTGAGAAGGGAGACTCGAAAGCGCAGAGAATTAGAAGAAAAACTGCGGAAAATAGAGGCCAACCTGAAAGACCGGACAATGCGGCACCACCCCCGAAGGCAACCATGATCCCTTCACACAAGAGATCATGAAGGAAAAGGTACCGCGAAACTTCAAACCACCCGACATGGATCTCTACGACGCACCACCGATCCAAGTCACCACCTCAGCAACTTCAGAAGCAGAATGTACCTAGTCGACGCCTCCGACGCGATTCGGTGCAAAGCCTTCCCCACCACTCTCACCAAGTCAGCCATGAAGTGGTTCGACAACCTGCCACCAAGATCAATCACCAGCTTCGAAGACCTAACCAAAAATTCCTAACAAGATTCTCTATTCAAAAGGACAAGACAAAACATGCCCCCAGTCTACTCGGGATCAAGCAAGGTAACCAAGAAACTCTCCGAGAATACATGGAGCGATTCACAAAGCCTGCCTGGACATACAACACTTGCCCACTGAAGCAGCCATCATGGGACTAGCAAACGGCCTAAAAGAGGGACCGTTTAGCCAATCCCTATCCAAACGATACCCGACCTCCCTATACGAGGTGCAGGAGCGGGCAGAAAAATATATCAACATGGAGGAAACCTCCCACTAAGAGACTCTTCTAGGAAGGAATCAACCTACCCACTCCGAGATCGGGATCGGGAACAGAAGAAAAAAGAAGACCCCAACTCGGACAAGCCACGGAAGTACCACAACTACACCCCCCTCCGAGTCTCCCTGTAGACGTCTACAGAGAAGTATGCCACACCCGAAAAGATCCCACCGCCCCGACCGCTAAAACACAAGAGGGCGGGAAGAGATCGGTCCGAATACTGTGAGTATCACAAGCTCTACGGTCATTCTACTAACGACTGCTACGACCTAAAAAATGTTATAGAAAGCTGGCCAGAGAAGGAAAACTCGACAGATACATAGCAGAGAAAGGAGAAGAGACCAGGAAGAGAAGGCGGGGAGATAACGAAGGTCGGCCGAACAAACCCCGCGAACCCCTGAAAGACACGTTCACATGATAAATGGAGGTTTTTGCAGGCGGAGGAACATCCAATCCTCGCAAAAAAGACACCTCAAAGAAGTCTATCATGTCCGAGAAGACAGTCCCCTGGCCGAGTTACCTACTATCTCATTTACCCGAGAAGATGCTCAAGGGATAATTCCCGGGCACGATGATCCAATGGTAGTCACCATTATCCTAGCAAACGCCAACTTACATCGAACCCTGATTGACCAGGGAAGCTCAGCAGATATCCTGTTCAAAACGGCATTCGACAAGCTCGGACTTGAAGAAAAAGAACTAAAGGCCTATCCCACCGACCTATTTGGGCTAGGGGATACCCCGATCCATCCCTTAGGATACATCCCGCTACACACTACCTTTGGAAGAGGCGAGCAATCTAAACATTAAGCATCGACTACATTATAGTCGACGTCACTTCGGCATACAATGCCCTCATTGGGCGGCCAACCCTAAACAGACTGGCAGCTGTAGTCTCGACCCCACACCTCTGTATGAAGTTCCCTACCGCAAAGGGAATCGCTACCCTGAAAGGCGACCAAAAACTAGCGCGGCGATGCTACAACGAAGCCTGAGCCTAAAAGGGAAGGAGGTCAACACGATAGAACTCGGACGAGTTCAGTCCCGAGAAGATCTTCGACCACAACCAGAGGGAGAGACCGAAAAAGTCCAGATTGGGAACACACCTGAAAAAATAACAACATAGGAGCGACCTCAAAACGGGCCTAAAAGAGGAACTCATAACCCTCTTAAAGGAGAATTCCGACCTCTTCGCCTGGAAAGCCTCCGACATGCCAGCATAAGCCCCGACCTGATGTGCCATAAGCTATCAGTTTACCCGGGATCCCGACCTGTCCAACAAAGACGCCGGAAGCTCGGACCCGAGCGCATGCAAGCAATAGAAGAACAAGTACAAGCGCTACTAGATGCAGGGTTCATTAGGGAAGTAAAATACCCCCTATGGCTCGCAAACGTGGTCCTGGTAAAAAAGCCCAACGGAAAATGGAGGATGTGCGTTGATTACACAGACCTCAACAAAGCCTGCCCCAAAGACCCATATCCATTACCAAACATCGACGCCTTAGTAGACGCAGCCTCAGCTACAGATATCTCTCCTTCATGGACGCATACTCAGGATACAATCAAATCCCGATGTACGGACCCGACCAAGAAAAGACCTCGTTCATAACCCCAAGAGCAACTACTGCTACGTAGTAATGCCCTTCGGGCTGAAGAACGCAGGGGCAACCTACCAGAGGCTAATGAACAAGTGTTCTCAGAGCACATCGGACTACAGCTAGAGGTGTACGTCGACGACATGCTGGTAAAGACACAAGAAGACAGAAACTTGCTGACCGACCTCACCAGCGTCTTCGGCACCCTCAGAAAACACAACATGAGACTTAACCCGACAAAGTGCACCTTCGCCGCAGAAGCCGGAAAGTTTTTAGGCTTCATGCTGACTCAAAGGGGCATCGAAGCGAACCCGGACAAATGCCAAGCGATACTCAATATGAAGAGCCCGACGTGTGTCAAAGAAGTACAACAACTGAATGGAAGGCTAGCCGCCCTATCAAGATTCTTGGCAGGATCAGCAATAAAGTCACTGCCTCTCTACTCGCTCCTAAAGAAGGGAAAACCTTCTCATGGACCCCAGAGTGCGAAAAGGCCTTTCAAGAATTCAAGGAATTCCTCGGGCAGCCACCAATCCTAACCCACCTTTAAAAGGAGAGAACTCGTATTATACCTCTCGTTGGACATCGAGCAGTCGCTTCAGCATTAATACGAGAAAATGACCAAGGACAACACCCCATATACTTTGTAAGCAAGGCACTACAAGGGCCGAATTAAACTATCAGAAGATAGAAAAATTCGCCTACGCCCTAGTATTCACAGCTCGGAGGCTCCGTCCCTACTTTCAAGCCCACACCATCAAAGTCCGGACAAACCAACCCATGAGACACATCCTCCAAAAAACAGATCTGGCAGGACGAATACTGCAATGGGCGGTGGAACTGTCCGAGTTCGACCTCCACTATGAAACCCGGACCGCCATAAAATCTCAGTATCTAGCCGACTTCATCGCAGAATACACCGAGACCCCTGGAACCCCACTCTCATGGAACCTGTATGTCGACGGGTCCTCAAACAAAACTGGAAGCGAGCCGGGTTATACTCGAAAGCGACCAAGGAACGCAGATAGAACTATCCCTAAAATTCGAGTTCCAGGCCTCGAACAACCAGCCGAATACGAGGCCCTACTAGCAGGTCTAAAGCTAGCCGAAGAGGTCGGAGCCCAGAAAATCATGATCTTCAGCGACTCCCAGGTCATCACATCACAAGTAAATGGAAGCAACCAGGCCAAAGACCCAACTATGAAAAAATACCTGGACCAAACACAGGCACAATTACACCACTTTCCAGAGATACAGATCCAGCACATACCTCGGGAACAAAACGCCCGGGCAGACGCCCTCTCAAAGCTTGCCAGCACCAAGCCCGGAGGCAACAACAGAAGTCTCCTCCAGGAAACCTTACAATCTCCCTCCGTGCTAAGAGAGGAAGAAACGCTAAGTATATCCGACCAACAGCAAGGATGGATGACCTCCATACTCAGCTACCTGAAGTCGGGAACTCTCCCCGCCGAAAGAAAAGAAGCTAAAAGACTCACGAAAGACGCCCAGAATTATACACTAATTCACGACGTATTATACAGAAGAGGATTCGCAAACCCCCTCCTTAGGTGCGTCCCGACCTCAGAAACAAAAAGCGTCCTCGAAGAAGTCCACGGAGGCATGTGTGGGAACCACCTCGGAGCTCGGGCATTATCCAAGAAAGTAGTCCGAGCCGGGTTCTACTGGCCGACTTTGCAAAGAGACGCAACGGAGTTTGTGAAAATATGCCCCCTTGCCAAAAACACGCCAATTTCCACAAAGCACCACCCGAAGACCTTATCAGCATCACCGCACCATGGCCCTTCGCGAAATGGGGACTTGACCTACTCGGCCCGTTCCCCCAAGGACCGGGGCAAGTCAAATACCTCATAGTAGGGTCGACTACTTCACAAAGTGGATCGAAGCTGAACCCTTAGCCACCATTACGGCTCAGAAAAGCCGCAAATTCCTATACAAAACATTGTCACAAGGTTCGGAGTCCCCTACTCTATTACAACAGACAATGGAACACAGTTCACGGACACAAGTTTTCAGAACTTGGTGGCCGAACTAAAAATCAAACAGCAATTCACCTCATCGAGCACCCACAAGCCAACGGACAAGCAGAGGCCACAAATAAGTCATCTTGGCCGGGTTAAAACGAAGACTCCAAGAGGCCAAAGGAGCATGGGCCGAGGAGCTCCCCCAAGTATTATGGGCATCGGACAACTCCACACTCTACACGGGAGAATCGCCATTCCGACTAGCTTACGGGATGGAAGCAATGATTCCTATCGAAATAGATGAAGGGTCACCCAGTCATCTTCTACACGAAGAAGGTAACCCGCAGGCACAAAAGGAAGAACTCGACCTCCTCCCCGAGGTCCGAGAAAGAGCCCGGATCCGAGAAGAAGCCTTAAAACGGCGAACGGCCCTCAGATACAATCAGAAAGTAATAAACGAAGCTTCTCCACTCACGACCTAATTCTAATCCGAAATGACATCGGAACACAAAAGTCGGGAGAAGGAAAGCTAGCTGCAAATTGGAAAGGACCCTACAAATAACAGAAGTCTTAGGAACAGGCTATTACAAGATATCCGACCTAGAAGGCAATGAGCTGCCCAGGACCTGGCACGCCTGTATCTAAGACGGTACTACAGCTAGAAAAATTTGACCCGAGGTGTACTCTTTTTCCCTACAAGGGTTTTTTAATGAGACACCCGGTCAAGTAAGGCACCCGACCTAGTCAAGGGTAAACATTCTGTAAATATTCTTTCTTTTTTAATACTAATCAAATTTTTCTATTTTCTTTTGTTCTTCCTCGTGATGAAACAAATCCTGAAAAAGTACCCCGCCAAGGCGCATTAATTTATGCTCGACAAAACGCAAAAAATCATTGCCGAGAGACCACACAAGGTCGGCAAAGATAAAAGTGACGAGGTTCAAATTAATGTGAGAAGTTATAAAGTAACTCTGAAAAAGGCTCAAAAAGCCAAATAAAAAGAGATTACAAAAATAACTTAAAAGACCGACCAATGACAAGGTCGGACCCAACAAAGGGTGTACTCGACCGCCCAACCCGATCGATGTCCGAGAAAAAGCCCGGACCCGAGAAGGAAGCCTTAAAACGGCGAAAACAAAGATTTCGAAAACGCTTACTAAAAAGTTGCTATACAACTAAAAAGTACAAGCGAAAAAACGAAATCAGAAGGGAAAAACAAAAGTTTAAAGAAAAAAGCGCTGGCTAAAAGGTTGTTATCCAAAAACAACTAAAAAGCATAAAAGCGGAGCAAAAAGTCAAAACGCGAACAAAAACACCGCATAATAAGCTAAAAAGTTACTACAAGTAGCTAAAAGCAGAAAGGTGTCCAAAGCATCCAAAAGAGCGCACAGGCCGGCAAAAAACCAAAGATAAAAAGGACTACAGAGAATCAAAGATCCTTTCCGGACGCCGCATCAACAGAAGGCTGCGGAAGAAACATAGAAATCGGGACAGCATCGACGGCACCATCATCTCGATTTAAAACCTCCACACCAGATCCATCCCCGGCCAAAGATGAGTCGGGTTCACAACCGGAACTTTAGGGTCGGACACCGGAACTTTAGGGTCGACACCGAACCTCATCCTCGTTGGGAGCAGAACAATCTTTCCCTCCACAACAACGTTATCCGTACTGAACAAACTCAGATCCAGGTCAGGAGCAAGAACCCGGACCTGAGCCTTCAAATTTTCATACATAGCATCCATACCCTTAGCCACATGCCCTTCTAGCTCGTAAAAATCATCCTGAGCAGATTGCAACTTCTCCTTTGTCTCCACAAGCTCGGCAAGTGCCCGAGTATAATTCTCCTTCGCCGCCTTCGCCATCTCCTCGGACGAACTCACCGCCGCCACAGCCGCGGTAGCTTTAGCTTTCTCCTTCTCCAAAGACTCCTCCAGCTCAGCAATCCTAGCAGCCTTCAGTTTACTAATTCTCTCGAACTCAGACTGAGCTTTCTCAAGTCGGGAACTGGTCGCACCAATAGGGGATTTCTTGAATTCCCGGGCAATAGCGGCATGAAGACTAGCCATCCGACACAGCTCCGCGCCATATACTGAAAATGGTGCTCCATAGACACATCATCAGTAGAAATAAAAGTCTGAGGGAGAATATGCTGTTCAACCCAACCAAGAGCATCGAAATCCTTGTCATTAAAACCCGCAGGCTCTTGAGAAGTCTTCTGTTTCTTGGGAGGAGGACCCGAGGACGAAGGAGGAGAAGAGGTAGCAGGTCCAGAGGTCGGAGGATCTTGATTTATAGCTCGGAACTGGGGAGTCGGAATAGTCTTTAACCGAGTAGTGACACCCACAGTAGTCTTCTCCGGAGAAGATCGGGCAGAACCCCCCCAGCCTCAATATTCCGAGCGGCCACAGACTTCTTCGTCCGACGAAGGTACTTCATGGAATCCGCCTGAGAAGACATCTCTGCAGAAATAAAAGAAAGGGATTACCACAACAGAAATTCCACCAAACAAGCAAAGCCAAAAATACTAAAAAAGATGAATCTCGGAGAGGTCGGGAACTACCTAACTCGGAACGGAGAAGGCTTGGATCTCCCAACATTTTCTTCGTGTCCAAGTGAGGTGCCCGACCCCATAAACTGCTTACCACACCCACAAAAGCCTGCTCCACCTCATCTAGACTCTCAAAGGTATACTTAGTAGACACTACATTCTCCTGCCAACAAAGAGGAAAAGAAGGCTCCCCACTCTCATCTAGAAAGGTCGACGTCTCCAGTAGCCCGGACCTTGAAATAAATTCTTAAAATCATGAAAGGACTCATCATACAGGGTACAAAACTTCCTTCCCTGGTTAGCCCTAAAAGAGACCCAAGATACCCTCCCTCCACCCGACCCCGGCTTCGTCAACACAAACAAATAAGAAAAAAGAGAAATAGAGGGAGCAACGCCCAAAAACTGACACAAAAGTTGAAACAGCTTTAAAAACGCCCAGGAATTTGGATGGAGCTGCGTAGGGCAAGATTACAAGACCATAACACCTCAGACTCCAGGTCGGTAAAGGGAAGTCGGACACCCAGCTTAGAGAAAAAACAATCATAAGCATAAAGAAGAGCTTCTCGGAACTATCTAGGGGCGGGAAGCACACTCTCTCCTCGGAATCCGGGGCTACTAGTTCATAATCCCTCTCAGACTCTCTATTTTCACATATGCTACAGTGCCTACGGAACCTAGCTAAATACTCAGAATCTACCACAGAAGGGACTCTTAGAGGAAGAGGGTCTACCCAACCAAGACCACGTGGAATCTTAGTCGACATCGCTTGAAGAACCTTTCGAGACATAAAATTCTTACCTACAAGGAAGAAATGCAACAGCAAGCAAAAATCACATAAAAGACAGCGAAAACCCATTCAGCAAAGCAAGAAACAAAACCCCACGAAGAAAAGGCAACCCGAACTAAAGATACCAGAGAACAAAAGAGCCCCCCCCCATATACAAACAACAAAACAATGGCGGCGCCTCTTTTCGGGCAACACAGGCATAAAGAAAAAGAAGCAAACAAGAAGCCACACAAAGAAACAGAAGCATATGTGCACAGAAAAGAGAAACATGGGAACAAACCTGGAAAGAAACGAAGACGACGAGCTCCGGAGCAAGAAGAACGACGGCACAGAAGAAACCCCAGAAAGACGCACGGAGAGATTCGGGGAAGCAGAGTAAAGAGAGAAGAAGCAGTGCTCGAAAGGGAAAAGAAAAAAAACGCAGAGAAAAGGAAAAGGGGCAAATAAATAAGCCTTCACAGAGCCCGAACGGAAATCGAGGAAAACGGTAAAACGCAATAAATGCAAGAAACGGCCATTTTTGAAAATTTGAAAAACTACTATGCCCGAGCTCGACCTCCTAAAAAGGACGAACTCGGCAGGGGCACTGTTCATACCCTGACCGGGCTCCTCCAAACTCGGTCAGTTCATAAAAGGTCCGACCTCTTCTAAGCTCACGCCTAAAGGTCGGACCTCGGACAAATAAAGCAAGGGAAGGCCCATCAAAAGGAACGCAGCCCAAACCTAAAGGCCGAAAAGGCCTAGCAAAGGCGTTCCACAAAGATAGGGATAAAACTCCCGAAAGATAAGATAAGATAAGAATATCTTATCCAGGGAAGATCACGGCCAAACTACTATAATACACTGGAGCACCCAGGTATGGCATTCATTCCACATCTACACATATCTGCTTGGACCCATGCTAACTTAAGCATCGGAGTGTCATTGCAGGTACAACCACCAACCACTCTGCATATCAAGCTCGGGTCCCTGACCCCCACCTCGGGCCTCTCCAGACGACCGAGCTACACGTTTCAGGTAACCCTCGGAACATTGGCGCCGTTGCCGGGTACCTGGAAGTCATCCCTCTACCATGGCGGACGACTCTCACAACAATGACCGCGCTGCATCTGAACAGAGGACGAAATTGACACCGGAGAACGCCGGACAGCCCTCTATCACCACGCACTCCAGGAGGAAACAAACAGAATCGCCCAAAGACATCGCTCCCAACAAAGATCCACAAAATTCCGAAAAAGAGAAGAGCTCGGAAATTCTAGAAGCAGTCCGGCACAACAAAACCGACTGAAACAACTCGAAGAGGACATAAAGAAACAGAAAGAAACTGAACAAGATCTGAGAAGGGAGACTCGAAAGCGCAGAGAATTAGAAGAAAAACTGCGGAAAATAGAGGCCAACCTGAAAGACCGACAGAACGCGGCACCACCCCCGAAGGCAACCATGATCCCTTCACACAAGATCATGAAGGAAAAGGTACCGCGAAACTTCAAACCACCCGACATGGATCTCTACGACGGCACCACCGATCCAAGTCACCACCTCAGCAACTTCAGAAGCAGAATGTACCTAGTCGACGCCTCCGACGCAATTCGGTGCAAAGCCTTCCCCACCACTCTCACCAAGTCAGCCATGAAGTGGTTCGACAACCTGCCACCAAGATCAATCACCAGCTTCGAAGACCTAACCAAAAAATTCCTAACAAGATTCTCTATTCAAAAGGACAAGACAAAACATGCCCCCAGTCTACTCGGATCAAGCAAGGTAACCAAGAAACTCTCCGAGAATACATGGAGCGATTCAACAAAGCCTGCCTGGACATACAACACTTGCCCACTGAAGCAGCCATCATGGACTAGCAAACGGCCTAAAAGAGGGACCGTTTAGCCAATCCCTATCCAAACGATACCCGACCTCCCTATACGAGGTGCAGGAGCGGGCAGAAAAATATCAACATGGAGGAAACCTCCCAACTAAGAGACTCTTCTAGGAAGGAATCAACCTACCCACTCCGAGATCGGGATCGGAACAGAAAAAAAGAAGACCCCAACTCGGACAAGCCACGGAAGTACCACAACTACACCCCCCTCCGAGTCTCCCTGGTAGACGTCTACAGAGAAGTATGCCACACCGAAAAGATCCCACCGCCCCGACCGCTAAAACACAAGAGGCGGGAAGAGATCGGTCCGAATACTGTGAGTATCACAAGCTCTACGGTCATTCTACTAACGACTGCTACGACCTAAAAATGTTATAGAAAAGCTGGCCAGAGAAGGAAAACTCGACAGATACATAGCAGAGAAAGGAGAAGAGACCAGGAAGAGAAGGCGGGGATAACGAAGGTCGGGCCGAACAAACCCTGCGAACCCCTGAAAGACACGTTCACATGATAAATGGAGGTTTTGCAGGCGGAGGAACATCCAAATCCTCGCGAAAAAGACACCTCAAAGAAGTCTATCATGTCCGAGAAGACAGTCCCCTGCCCGAGTTACCTACTATCTCATTTACCCGAGAAGATGCTCAAGGGATAATTCCCGGGCACGATGATCCAATGGTAGTCACCATTATCCTAGCAAACGCCAACTTACATCGAACCCTGATTGACCAGGGAAGCTCAGCAGATATCCTGTTCAAAACGGCATTCGACAAGCTCGGACTTGAAGAAAAAGAACTAAAGGCCTATCCCACCGACCTATTTGGGCTAGGGGATACCCCGATCCATCCCTTAGGATACATCCCGCTACACAGTACCTTTGGAAGAGGCGAGCAATCTAAAACATTAAGCATCGACTACATTATAGTCGACGTCACTTCGGCATACAATGCCCTCATTGGGCGGCCAACCCTAAACAGACTGGCAGCTGTAGTCTCGACCCCACACCTCTGTATGAAGTTCCCTACCGCAAAGGGAATCGCTACCCTGAAAGGCGACCAAAACTAGCGCGGCGATGCTACAACGAAAGCCTGAGCCTAAAAGGGAAGGAGGTCAACACGATAGAACTCGGACGAGTTCAGTCCCGAGAAGATCTTCGACCACAACCAGAGGGAGAGACCGAAAAGTCCAGATTGGGAACACACCTGAAAAAATAACAAACATAGGAGCGAACCTCAAAACGGGCCTAAAAGAGGAACTCATAACCCTCTTAAAGGAGAATTCCGACCTCTTCGCCTGGAAAGCCTCCGACATGCCAGGCATAAGCCCCGACCTGATGTGCCATAAGCTATCAGTTTACCCGGGATCCCGACCTGTCCAACAAAGACGCCGGAAGCTCGGACCCGAGCGCATGCAAGCAATAGAAGAACAAGTACAAGCGCTACTAGATGCAGGGTTCATTAGGGAAGTAAAATACCCCCTATGGCTCGCAAACGTGGTCCTGGTAAAAAAGCCCAATGGAAAATGGAGGATGTGCGTTGATTACACAGACCTCAACAAAGCCTGCCCCAAAGACCCATATCCATTACCAAACATCGACGCCTTAGTAGACGCAGCCTCAGGCTACAGATATCTCTCCTTCATGGACGCATACTCAGGATACAATCAAATCCCGATGTACGGACCCGACCAAGAAAAGACCTCGTTCATAACCCCAAGAGCAAACTACTGCTACGTAGTAATGCCCTTCGGGCTGAAGAACGCAGGGGCAACCTACCAGAGGCTAATGAACAAAGTGTTCTCAGAGCACATCGGACTACAGCTAGAGGTGTACGACGACGACATGCTGGTAAAGACACAAGAAGACAGAAACTTGCTGACCGACCTCACCAGCGTCTTCGGCACCCTCAGAAAACACAACATGAGACTTAACCTGACAAAGGCACCTTCGCCGCAGAAGCCGGAAAGTTTTTAGGCTTCATGCTGACTCAAAGGGGCATCGAAGCGAACCCGGACAAATGCCAAGCGATACTCAATATGAAGAGCCCGACGTGTGTCAAAGAAGTACAACAACTGAATGGAAGGCTAGCCGCCCTATCAAGATTCTTGGCAGGATCAGCAATAAAGTCACTGCCTCTCTACTCGCTCCTAAAGAAAGGAAAAACCTTCTCATGGACCCCAGAGTGCGAAAAGGCCTTTCAAGAATTCAAGGAATTCCTCGGGCAGCCACCAATCCTAACCCGACCTTTAAAAGGAGAAGAACTCGTATTATACCTCTCGGTTGGACATCGAGCAGTCGCTTCAGCATTAATACGAGAAAATGACCAAGGACAACACCCCATATACTTTGTAAGCAAGGCACTACAAGGGGCCGAATTAAACTATCAGAAGATAGAAAAATTCGCCTACGCCCTAGTATTCACAGCTCGGAGGCTCCGTCCCTACTTTCAAGCCCACACCATCAAAGTCCGGACAAACCAATCCATGAGACACATCCTCCAAAAAACAGATCTGGCAGGACGAATACTGCAATGGGCGGTGGAACTGTCCGAGTTCGACCTCCACTATGAAACCCGGACCGCCATAAAATCTCAGTATCTAGCCGACTTCATCGCAGAATACACCGAGACCCCTGGAACCCCACTCTCATGGAACCTGTATGTCGACGGTCCTCAAACAAAACTGGAAGCGGAGCCGGGGTTATACTCGAAAGCGACCAAGGAACGCAGATAGAACTATCCCTAAAATTCGAGTTCCAGGCCTCGAACAACCAAGCCGAATACGAGGCCCTACTAGCAGGTCTAAAGCTAGCCGAAGAGGTCGGAGCCCAGAAAATCATGATCTTCAGCGACTCCCAGGTCATCACATCACAAGTAAATGGAAGCTACCAGGCCAAAGACCCAACTATGAAAAAATACCTGGACCAAACACAGGCACAATTACGCCACTTTCCAGAGATACAGATCCAGCACATACCTCGGGAACAAAACGCCCGGGCAGACGCCCTCTCAAAGCTTGCCAGCACCAAGCCCGGAGGCAACAATAGAAGTCTCCTCCAGGAAACCTTACAATCTCCCTCCGTGCTAAGAGAGGAAGAAACGCTAAGTATATCCGACCAACAGCAAGGATGGATGACCTCCATACTCAGCTACCTGAAGTCGGGAACTCTCCCCGCCGAAAGAAAAGAAGCTAAAAGACTCATGAAAGACGCCCAGAATTATACACTAATTCACGACGTATTATACAGAAGAGGATTCGCAAACCCCCTCCTTAGGTGCGTCCCGACCTCAGAAACAAAAAGCGTCCTCGAAGAAGTCCACGGAGGCATGTGTGGGAACCACCTCGGAGCTCGGGCATTATCCAAGAAAGTAGTCCGAGCCGGGTTCTACTGGCCGACTTTGCAAAGAGACGCAACGGAGTTTGTGAAAATATGCCCCCCTGCCAAAAACACGCCAATTTCCACAAAGCACCACCCGAAGACCTTATCAGCATCACCGCACCATGGCCCTTCGCGAAATGGGGACTTGACCTACTCGGCCCGTTCCCCCAAGGACCGGGGCAAGTCAAATACCTCATAGTAGGGGTCGACTACTTCACAAAGTGGATCGAAGCTGAACCCTTAGCCACCATTACGGCTCAGAAAAGCCGCAAATTCCTATACAAAAACATTGTCACAAGGTTCGGAGTCCCCTACTCCATACAACAGACAATGGAACACAGTTCACGGACACAAGTTTTCAGAACTTGGTGCCGAACTAAAAATCAAACAGCAATTCACCTCAGTCGAGCACCCACAAGCCAACGGACAAGCAGAGGCCGCAAATAAAGTCATCTTGGCCGGGTTAAAACGAAGACTCCAAGAGGCCAAAGGAGCATGGGCCGAGGAGCTCCCCCAAGTATTATGGGCATATCGGACAACTCCACACTCTACAACGGGAGAATCGCCATTCCGACTAGCTTACGGGATGGAAGCAATGATTCCTATCGAAATAGATGAAGGGTCACCCAGAGTCATCTTCTACAACGAAGAAGGTAACCCGCAGGCACAAAAGGAAGAACTCGACCTCCTCCCCGAGGTCCGAGAAAGAGCCCGGATCCGAGAAGAAGCCTTAAAACGGCGAACGGCCCTCAGATACAATCAGAAAGTAATAAAACGAAGCTTCTCCACTCACGACCTAATTCTAATCCGAAATGACATCGGAACACAAAAGTCGGGAGAAGGAAAGCTAGCTGCAAATTGGAAAGGACCCTACAAAATAACAGAAGTCTTAGGAACAGGCTATTACAAGATATCCGACCTAGAAGGCAATGAGCTGCCCAGGACCTGGCACGCCTGTAATCTAAGACGGTACTACAGCTAGAAAAATTTGACCCGAGGTGTACTCTTTTTCCCTACAAGGGTTTTTTAATGAGACACCCGGTCGAGTAAGGCACCCGACCTAGTCAAGGGTAAACACTCTGTAAATATTCTTTCTTTTTTAATACTAATCAAATTTTTCTATTTTCTTTTGTTCTTCCTCGTGATGAAACAAATCCTGAAAAAGTACCCCGCCAAGGCGCATTAATTTATGCTCGACAAAACGCAAAAAATCATTGCCGAGAGACCACACAAGGTCGGCAAAGATAAAAGCGACGAGGTTCAAATTAATGTGAGAAGTTATAAAGTAACTCTGAAAAAGGCTCAAAAAGCCAAATAAAAGAGATTACAAAAATAACTTAAAAGGCCGACCAATGACAAGGTCGGACCCAACAAAGGGTGTACTCGACCGCCCAACCCGAGGTCCGAGAAAAAGCCCGGACCCGAGAAGGAAGCCTTAAAACGGCGAAAACAAAGATTTCGAAAACGCTTACTAAAAAGTTGCTATACAACTAAAAGTACAAGCGAAAAACGAAATCAGAAGGAAAAAACAAAAGTTTAAAGAAAAAAGCGCTGGCTAAAAGGTTGTTATCCAAAAACAACTAAAAAGCATAAAAGTGGAGCAAAAAGTCAAAACGCGAACAAAAACACCGCATAATAAGCTAAAAAGTTACTACAAGTAGCTAAAAGCAGAAAAGGTGTCCAAAGCATCCAAAAGAGCCCACAGGCCGGGCAAAAAACCAAAAGATAAAAAGGACTACAGAGAATCAAAGATCCTTTCCGGACGCCGCATCAACAGAAGGCTGCGGAAGAAACATAGAAATCGGGACAGCATCGACGGCACCATCATCTCGATTTAAAACCTCCACACCAGATCCATCCCCGGCCAAAGATGAAGTCGGGTTCACAACCGGAACTTTAGGGTCGGACACCGGAACTTTAGGGTCGGACACCGGAACCTCATCCTCGTTGGGAGCAGGAACAATCTTTCCCTCCACAACAACGTTATCCGTACTGAACAAACTCAGATCCAGGTCAGGAGCAAGAACCCGGACCTGAGCCTTCAAATTTTCATACATAGCATCCATACCCTTAGCCACATGCCCTTCTAGCTCGTAAAAATCATCCTGAGCAGATTGCAACTTCTCCTTTGTCTCCACAAGCTCGGCAAGTGCCCGAGTATAATTCTCCTTCGCCGCCTTCGCCATCTCCTCGGACGAACTCACCGCCGCCACAGCCGCGGTAGCTTTAGCTTTCTCCTTCTCCAAAGACTCCTCCAGCTCAGCAATCCTAGCAGCCTTCAGTTTACTAATTCTCTCGAACTCAGACTGAGCTTTCTCAAGTCGGGAACTGGTCGCACCAATAGGGGATTTCTTGAATTCCCGGGCAATAGCGGCATGAAGACTAGCCATCCGGACACAGCTCCGCGCCATATACTGAAAATGGTGCTCCATAGACACATCATCAATAGAAATAAAAGTCTGAGGGAGAATATGCTGTTCAACCCAACCAAGAGCATCGAAATCCTTGTCATTAAAACCCGCAGGCTCTTGAGAAGTCTTCTGTTTCTTGGGAGGAGGACCCGAGGACGAAGGAGGAGAAGAGGTAGCAGGTCCAGAGGTCGGAGGATCTTGATTTATAGCTCGGAACTGGGGAGTCGGAATAGTCTTTGACCGAGTAGTGACACCCACAGTAGTCTTCTCCGGAGAAGATCGGGCAGAACCCCCCCCAGCCTCAATATTCCGAGCGGCCACAGACTTCTTCGTCCGACGAAGGTACTTCATGGAATCCGCCTGAGAAGACATCTCTGCAGAAATAAAGAAAGGGATTACCACAACAGAAATTCCACCAAAACAAGCAAAGCCAAAACACTAAAAAAGATGAATCTCGGAGAGGTCGGGAACTACCTAACTCGGAACGGAGAAGGCTTGGATCTCCCAACATTTTCTTCGTGTCCAAGTGAGGTGCCCGACCCCATAAACTGCTTACCACACCCACAAAAGCCTGCTCCACCTCATCTAGACTCTCAAAGGTATACTTAGTAGACACTACATTCTCCTGCCAACAAAGAGGAAAAGAAGGCTCCCCACTCTCATCTAGAAAGAAAGGTCGGACGTCTCCAGTAGCCCGGACCTTGAAATAAAAGTTCTTAAAATCATGAAAGGACTCATCATACAGGGTACAAAACTTCCTTCCCTGGTTAGCCCTAAAAGAGACCCAAGATACCCTCCCTCCACCCGACCCCGGCTTCGTCAACACAAACAAATAAGAAAAAAGAAAATAGAGGGAGCAACGCCCAAAAAACTGACACAAAAGTTGAAACAGCTTTAAAAACGCCCAGGAATTTGGATGGAGCTGCGTAGGGGCAAGATTACAAGACCATAACACCTCAGACTCCAGGTCGGTAAAGGGAAGTCGGACACCCAGCTTAGAGAAAAAACAATCATAAGCATAAAAGAAGAGCTTCTCGGAACTATCTAGGGGCGGGAAGCACACTCTCTCCTCGGAATCCGGGGCTACTAGTTCATAATCCCTCTCAGACTCTCTATTTTCACATATGCTATAGTGCCTACGGAACCTAGCTAAATACTCAGAATCTACCACAGAAGGGACTCTTAGAGGAAGAGGGTCTACCCAACCAAGACCACGTGGAATCTTAGTCGACATCGCTTGAAGAACCTTTCGAGACATAAAATTCTTACCTACAAGGAAGAAATGCAACAGCAAGCAAAAATCACATAAAGAAGACAGCGAAAACCCATTCAGCAAAGCAAGAAACAAAACCCCACGAAGAAAAGGCAACCCGGAACTAAAGATACCAGAGAACAAAAAGAGCCCCCCCCCCCATATACAAACAACAAAACAAATGGCGGCGCCTCTTTTCGGGGCAACACAGGCATAAAGAAAAAGAAGCAAACAAGAAGCCACACAAAGAAACAGAAGCATATGTGCACAAGAAAAGAGAAACATGGGAACAAACCTGGAAAGAAACGAAGACGACGAGCTCCGGAGCAAGAAGAAACGACGGCACAGAAGAAACCCCAGAAAGACGCACGGAGAGATTCGGGGAAGCAGAGTAAAGAGAGAGAAGAAGCAGTGCTCGAAAGGGAAAAGAAGAAACAAAAACGCAGAGAAAAGAGGAAAAGGGGCAAATAAATAAAGCCTTCACAGAGCCCGAACGAAAAACGAGGAAAAACGGTAAAACGCAATAAATGCAAGAAACGGCCATTTTTTGAAAATTTGAAAAACTACTATGCCCGAGCTCGACCTCCCAAAAAGGACGAACTCGGGCAGGGGCACTGTTCATACCCTGACCGGGCTCCTCCAAACTCGGTCAGTTCATAAAAGGTCCGACCTCTTCTAAGGCTCACGCCTAAAGGTCGGACCTCGGACAAATAAAGCAAGGGAAGGCCCATCAAAAGGAACGCAGCCCAAACCTAAAGGCCGAAAAGGCCTAGCAAAGGCGGTTCCACAAAGATAGGGATAAAACTCCCGAAAGATAAGATAAGATAAGAATATCTTATCCAGGGAAGATCACGGCCAAACTACTATAAATACACTGGAGCACCCAGGTATGGCATTCATTCCACATCTACACATATCTGCTTGGACCCATGCTAACTTAAGCATCGGAGTGTCATTGCAGGTACAACCACCAACCACTCTGCATATCAAGCTCGGGTCCCTGAACCCCCACCTCGGGCCTCTCCAGACGACCGAGCTACACGTTTCAGGTAACCCTCGGAACATTGGCGCCGTTGCCGGGGAAGGAAGTCAATAATACAAGGAATTGAAGATTCAGAACATACTGCAGAGGAATTATACAGAAAAAGCTGGGCATTCAAAAATGCCCAGTGAAGAAGGCAGACTGGCGTTTAAACGCCAGCCAGGGTACTTGGTTGGGCGTTTAACGCCCAAAGAGGTAGCATTTTGGGCGTTAAACGCCAGAATGTATACCATTCTGGGCGTTTAACGCCAGGATGGTGCTAGGGGGAAGATTTTGTTTTCAAAATCAATTTTTTTTCAAGTTTTCAAAGTTTTTCAAAATCAAATCTCTTTCAAATCATATCTTTTTAATCAAATGTTTTCAAAATCAATTTCTTTCCTTTTTCAAAGATACTTCCTAACAATTAATGATTTGATTGAACATCTCAAATTTGTTACCTTTTCTGTTGAGAAAGGTTTAATGTTTGAATCATATCTTTTCTTGCTAGGCAAGTCACTAATTTTTAAGATCAAATCTTTTTTTTTTAAATTGTTTTCAAATCATATCTTTTTAAAATTGTTTTCAAATCATATCTTCTCAATCACATCTCTTTAAAACTAATCATATCTTCTTAACCACATCTTTTTCAAAATAGTTTTCAATCAAATCTTTTTAACTTCTAATCTCAAAATCTTTTTCAAAAATCACTTGATTCCTTTTCCACTTTCAATTTTCGAAAATTATCAATCAATTTTTAAAATGTTTTTAACATCTTTTTAATTGAATTTTCGAAAATTCTCTTCCCTCCTTCTCACATCCTTCTATTTATGGAGTACCACTCCTTCTCAATGCACAATTCGAACCTTATCTAATTAAAGTTCGAATTCTTCTTCTCCTTCTTCTTTCTATTTCTCTTTTCCTCTGACACTTCAAGGAATCTCTATACTGTGACATAGAGGATTCCACATTTTCTTTTTCTCTTCTCTTTCATATGAGCAGGAGCAGAGACAAAGGCATTCTTGTTGAAGCTGACCCTGAACCCGAAAGGACCTTGAAGAGAAAGCTAAGAGAAGCCAAAGCACAACTCTCTTTAGAGGACCTGACCGAATTCTTCAAAGAAAAAGAAGACACGGCAGCCAAAAACAACAACAATGCCAACAATGCAAGGAAGGTGCTGGGTGACTTTACTGCACCTACTCCCGACTTCTATGGGAGAAGCATCTCTATCCCTGCCATTGGAGCAAACAACTTTGAGCTTAAGCCTCAATTAGTTTCTCTAATGCAACAGAATTGCAAGTTCCATGGACTTCCAATGGAAGATCCTCATCAGTTCTTAGCTGAATTCTTGCAAATCTGTGACACAGTCAAGACTAATGGGGTTGACCCTGAGGTCTATAGACTGATGCTATTCCCTTTTGCTGTAAGAGACAGAGCTAGAATATGGTTGGATTCTCAACCTAAAGAAAGCCTGGACTCTTGGGAAAAGCTAGTCAATGCCTTCTTGGCAAAGTTCTTTCCACCTCAAAGATGGAGTAAGCTTAGAGTGGAAGTCCAAACCTTCAGACAGAAGGATGGAGAATCCCTCTATGAAGCTTGGGAAAGATACAAACAATTAATCAGAAGATGTCCCTCAGACATGCTTTCTGAATGGAGCATCATAGGTATCTTCTATGATGGTCTATCTGAACTATCCAAGATGTCTTTGGATAGCTCTGCTGGAGGATCTCTTCATCTGAAGAAGACGCCTACAGAGGCTCAAGAGCTAATTGAAATGGTTGCAAATAACCAATTCATGTACACTTCTGAAAGGAATCCTGTGAACAATGGGACTAATCAGAAGAAAGGAGTTCTTGAGATTGACACTCTGAATGCCATACTGGCTCAGAACAAGATATTGACTCAACAAGTCAATTTGATTTCTCAAAGTCTGTCTGGAATGCAAAATACACCCGGCAGTACTAAGGAAGCTTCATCTGAGGAAGAAGCTTATGATCCTGAGAACCCTTCCATGGAAGAGGTGAATTACCTAGGAGAACCCTATGGAAACACCTATAATTCTTCATGGAGAAATCACCCAAATTTCTCATGGAAGAATCAAGAGAAACCTCAACAAGGTTTCAATAACAATAATGGTGGAAGAAATAGGCTTGGCAATAACAAGCCTTTTCCATCATCTTCTTAGCAACAGACAGAGGGTTCTAAGCAGAATACCTCTGACTTAGCAACAATGGTCTCTGATCTAATCAAAACCACTCAAAGTTTCATGAATGAAACAAGGTCCTCCATCAGAAATTTGGAAGGACAAGTGGGACAGCTGAGCAAGAAAATTACTGAACTCCCTCCTAGTACTCTCCCAAGTAATACAGAAGAAAATCCAAAAGGAGAGTGCAAAGCCATAACCATGGCCGAATATGGAGAGGAAAGAGAGGAGGTGGACGCCACTGAGGAAGACCCCAATGGGCGTGCACCAATCTCCTCTGAGTTCCCCAATGAGGAACAATGGGAATCTGAGGCTCAAAATGAGACCATAGAGATTCCATTGGACTTACTTCTGTCATTCATGAGCTCTGATGAGTATTCTTCCTCTGAAGAGGATGAGTATGTCACTGAAGAGCAAGTTGCTAAATACCTTGGAGCAATCATGAAGCTAAATGACAAGTTATTTGGAAATGAGACTTGGGAAGATGAACTTCCCTTGCTCACCAAAGAACTGGATGACTTGTCTAGGCAGAAACTGCCTCAAAAGAGGCAGGATCCTGGGAAGTTTTCTATACCTTGTACCATAGGCACCATGACCTTCAAGAAGGCCTTGTGTGACTTAGGGTCAAGTGTAAACCTCATGCCCCTCTTTGTAATGGAGAAATTAGGGATCTTTGAGGTGCAAGCTGCAAAAATCTCACTAGAGATGGCAGACAACTCAAGAAAACAAGCCTATGAACTTGTAGAGGATGTTCTGGTAAAAGTTGAAGACCATTACATCCCTACTGACTTCATAGTCCTAGAGACTGGGAAGTGCATGGATGAATCCATCATCCTTGGCAGACCCTTCCTAGCCACAGCAAAGGCTGTGATTGATGTTGATAGAGGAGAGTTGATCATTCAAGTGAATGAAGAATCCTTGGTGTTTAAGGCCCAAGGACATCCCTCTATCATCATGGAGAGGAAGCATGAAGAGCTTCTCTTAAAACAGAGCCAAGCAGAGCCCCCACAGTCAAACTCTAAGTTTGGTGTTGGGAGGCCACAACCAAACTCTAAGTTTGGTGTTGAACCCCCACATTCAAACTCTAAGTTTGGTGTTGGGAGGTTTCAACACGGTTCTGAGCATTTCTGAGGCTCCATGAGAGTCCTCTGTCAAGCTAATGACATTAAAGAAGCGCTTGTTGGGAGGCAACCCAATGTTTTATAGTTAACTATTTTCTTTTGTTATTTTATCTTCTTTTGTAGGTTGATGATCATAAGAAGTCACAATAACAATGAAAAAAGCAAAAACAGAATGAAAAACAGGAAGAAAAACAGCACACCCTGGAGGAGAAGAAGCTGGCGTTCAAACGCCAGTAATGCTAGCTGTTGGGCGTTTAACGCCCAGTCTGGCACCATTCTGGGCGTTTAACGCCAGAAAGGGGCACCAGACTGGCGTTAAACGCCAGTAAAGGGTAACAACCTGGCGTTAAACGCCAGGAATGGGCACCAGCCCGGCGTTTAACGCCAGAAATGGCTCAAAACGTGAATTTTGATGCCATTTGGTGCAGGGATGACTTTTCCTTGACACCACAGGATCTGTGGACCCCACAGGACCCCACCACCACTCTCTCTCTTCTTCCCCCATTCACCAATCACCTCAATACCTCTTTCCCAAAAACCCTTCACCTATCAAATCCCATCTTTCTCTTCACCACTCACATCCATCCTTCATAAATCCCCACCAACCTCACCCTTCAAATTCAAACCACTTTCCCTCCCAAACCCACCCATCATGGCCGAACCATTACCCCCCTCTCTCCTATATATACCCTTCTTCAACCCTTCATTTTCACACAACCTAAACACCCCTTCTTTCCCTTCTTGGCCGAACACACCACCTTCTCCCTCTTCCTCATTTCTTCTTCTTCTACTCTCTTCTTCTTCTTGCTCGAGGACGAGCAAACATTTTAAGTTTGGTGTGGTAAAAGCGTTGCTTTTTCATTTTTCCATAACCATTATGGCATCCAAGGCCGGAGAAACCTCTAGAAAGAGGAAAGGGAAGGCAAAAGCTTCCACCTCCGAGTCATGGGAGATGGATAGATTCCTCTCAAGGGTGCATCAAGACCACTTCTATGAAGTTGTGGCCTTGAAGAAGGTGATCCCCGAGGTCCCCTTTTCACTCAAAAAGGGTGAATATCCGGAGATCCGCCATGAGATCCGAAGAAGAGGTTGGGAAGTTCTCACCAACCCCATTCAACAAGTCGGAATCTTGATGGTTCAAGAGTTCTATGCCAATGCATGGATCACAAAGAACCATGACCAAAGTGTGAACCCGAATCCAAAGAATTATCTCACTATGGTTCGGGGGAAATACTTGGATTTTAGTCCGGAGAGTGTGAGGGTGGCGTTCAACTTGCCTATGATGCAAGGAGATGAGCATCCTTATACAAGAAGGGTCAACTTTGATCAAAGGTTGGACCAAGTCCTCACAATCATATGTGAAGAGGGCGCACAATGGAAGCAAGATTCAAGAGGAAAGCCGGTTCAATTAAGAAGGCATGACCTCAAGCCCGTGGCTAGAGGATGGTTAGAGTTCATACAACGCTCAATCATTCCCACTAGCAACCGGTCCGAAGTTACCATAGACCGGGCTATCATGATCCATAGCATCATGATTGGAGAAGAAGTGGAAGTTCATGAGGTCATAGCCCAAGAACTCTACAAGGTGGCGGATAAGTCCTCTACCTTAGCAAGGTTAGCCTTTCCTCACCTCATTTGTCACCTCTGTTATTCAGTTGGAGTTGACATAGAGGGAGATACCCCCATTGATGAGGATAAGCCCATCACCAAGAAAAGGATGGAGTACACAAGAGACCCCTCTCATCAAGAGATCCCTGAGATGCCTCAAGGGATGCACTTTCCTCCACAAAATTATTGGGAGCAACTAAACACCTCCCTAGGAGAGTTGAGTTCCAACATGGGACAACTAAGGGTGGAGCATCAAGAACACTCCATCATCCTTCATGAAATTAGAGAAGACCAAAGAATCATGAGGGAGGAGCAACAAAGACAAGGAAGAGACATTGAGGAGCTCAAGCACTCCATAGGATCTTCAAGAGGAAGAAAGAGCCGCCATCACTAAGGTGGACCCGTTCTTTGATTTCCTTGTTCTTTATTCTTCTGTTTTTCGGATTTTATGCTTATGTTATCCATGTTTGTGTCTTGTGATCATTAGTGTCTTAGTGTCTATGCCTTAAAGTTATGAATGTCCTATGAATCCATCACCTTTCTTGAATAAAAACGTGCTTAATTGAAAAGGAAAGAATTGCATGAATTCTGAATTTTATAATAGTTTAATTAATTTGATGTGGTGGCAACACTTTTGTTCTCTGAATGTATGCTTGAACAGTGCATATGTCTTTTGAATTTGTGGTTCATGAATGTTGGCTCTTGAAAGAATGATGAAAAAGGAGACATGTTACTGAGGATCTGAAAAATCATTAAAAAAGATTCTTGAAGCAAGAAAAAGAAGGAAGCAAACGAAAAAAAAAAACCGAAAAAAAAAGAGAGAAAGAAAAAAGGAAGAAAGAAAAAGAGAAGGAATAAAGTTGTGATCCAAGGCAATAAGAGTGTGCTTAAGAACCCTGGACACCTCTAATTGGGGACTTTAGCAAAGCTGAGTCACAATCTGAAAAGGGTCACCCAATTATGTGTCTGTGGCATGTATGTATCCGGTGGTAATACTGGAAGGCAGAGTGCTTTGGGCCACAGCCAAGACTCAATAAATAGCTATGTTCAAGAATCATCATACTTTACTAGGAGAATCATTAACACTATCTGGATTCTAAGTTCCTAAAGAAGCCAATCATTCTGAATTACAAGGGATAGAGTGAGATGCCAAAACTATTCAGAGACAAAAAGCTAAAAGCCCCGCTCATCTAATTAATACTGATCTTCATAGATGTTTTTGGAGTTCATTGCATATTCTCTTCTTTCTATCTTATTTGATCTTCAGTTGCTTGAGGACAAGCAACAATTTAAGTTTGGTGTTGTGATGAGCGGATAATTTGTATGCTTTTTGGCATTGTTTTTAGTATGTTTTTAGTATGATCTAGTTAGTTTTTAGTATATTTTTATTAGTTTTTAGTTAAAATTCACTTTTCTGGACTTTACTATGAGTTTGTGTGTTTTTCTGTGATTTCAGGTATTTTCTGGCTGAAATTGAGGGACCTGAGCAAAAATCTGATCCAGAGACTCAAAAGGACTGCAGATGCTGTTGGATTCTGACCTCCCTGCACTCGAAGTAGATTTTCTGGAGCTACAGAAGCCCAATTGGCGCGCTCTCAACGGCGTTGGAAAGTAGACATCCTGGGCTTTCCAGCAATATATAATAGTCCATACTTTGCCCAAGATTTGATGGCCCAAACCGGCGTTCAAAGTCACCTCAAGAAATTCCAGCGTTAAACGCCGGAACTGGCACCCAAATGGGAGTTAAACGCCCAAACTGGCACTAAAGCTGGCGTTTAACTCCAAGAAGAGTCTCTACACGAAATTGCTTCATTTCTCAGCCCAAGCACACACCAAGTGGGCCCGGAAGTGGATTTTTATGTCATTTACTCATTTCTGTACACCTTAGGTTACTAGTTTTTCTATAAGTAGGACCTTTTACTATTGTAAAAAAAATCTTCGGATCTTTGGAACCTTTCTCTAGAGATCTTTTGATCACTTTGGGAGGCTGGCCATTCGGCCATGCCTAGACCTTGTTCTTATGTATTTTCAACGGTGGAGTTTCTACACACCATAGATTAAGGTGTGGAGCTCTGCTGTACCTCGAGTATTAATGCAATTACTATTGTTCTTCCATTCAATTCCGCTTGTTCTTTGTCCAAGATATCACTTGTTCTTCAACATGATGAAGGTGATGATTGACGCCCATCACCATTCTCACTCATGAACAAAGTGACTGACAACCACTCTTGTTCTACACGCATCTGAGGCTTAGTGAATATCTCTTGGATTCCTGATTGCACGATGCATGGTTGATCGCCTGACAACCGAGTGCTCGCCTGACAAACGAGCCAACCATTCCGTGAGATCAGAGTCTTCGTGGTATAGGCAAGAACTGATGGCGGCATTCAAGAGAATCCGGAAGGTCTAACCTTGTCTGTGGTATTCTGAGTAGGATTCAATGATTGAATGACTGTGACGTGCTTCAAACTCCTAGCAGGCTAGGGCGTTAGTGACAGACGCAAAAGTATCAATGGATATTATTCCGGCCTGAACGAGAACCGACAGATGATTAGCCTATGCTGTGACAGAGCATCAGGGACGTATTTTCACTGAGAGGATGGGAGGTAGCTGCTGACAACAGTGAAACCCTACATGAGCTTGCCATGGAAAGGAGTAAGAAGGATTGGATGAAGGCAGTAGAAAAGCAGAGAGACGGAAGGGAAGGCATCTTCATGCGCTTATCTGAAGTTCCTACCAATGAATTACATAAGTATCACTATCTTTATCTTTATGCTATTTTCGTTCATCATCATACACATTTGAGTTTGCCTGACTAAGATTTACAAGATGACCATAGCTTGCTTCAATGCTAACAATCTCCGTGGGATCGACCCTTACTCACGTAAGGTATTACTTGGACGACCCAGTGCACTTGCTGGTTAGTTGTGTGAAGTTGTAGTGATCACAATTTCGAGCACCACCGAGCAATATTTTAAGTTTGGTGTGGTAAAAGCATAAGATTTTTTTTTTGTTTTTCCATTACCATCAATGGCACCTAAGGCCGGAGTATCCTCTAGAAAAGGAAAAGGGAAGACAAAAGCTTCCACCTCCGAGTCATGGGAGATGGAAAGATTCATCTCCAAGAGCCATCAAGACCACTTCTATGATGTTGTGGCAAAGAAGAAGGTGATCCCCGAGGTCCCTTTCAAGCTCAAAAAGAATGAGTATCCGGAGATCCGACATGAAATCCGAAGTAGAGGTTGGGAAGTCCTAACCAACCCCATGCAACAAGTCGGAATCTTAATGGTTCAAGAGTTCTATGCCAATGCATGGATCACTAGGAACCATGATCAAAGTATGAACCCGAGTCCAAAGAATTATCTCACAATGGTTCGGGGGAAATACTTAGATTTTAGTCCGGAAAATGTGAGGTTGGCGTTTCACTTGCCGATGATGCAAGGAGATGAACGTCCCTACACTAGAAGGGTCAACTTTAATCAAAGGTTGGACCAAGTCCTTATGGACATATGTGTGGAAGGAGCTCAGTGGAAGAGAGACTCCAAAGGCAAGCCAGTCCAACTAAGAAGACTGGACCTCAAGCCTGTGGCTAGAGGATGGTTGGAGTTCATTCAACGCTCCATCATTCCTACTAGCAACTGATCTGAAGTTACTGTGGATCGGGCCATCATGATTCATGGCATCATAATTGGAGAGGAAGTAGAAGTTCATGAGGTCATCTCCAATGAAATCTACAAAATAGCCGACAAACCCTCCAATATGGCACGGCTAGCTTTTCCTCACCTTATTTGCCATCTGTGTTACTCAGCTGGAGTCATCATAGAAGGAGACATCCTCATTGAAGAGGATAAGTCCATCACCAAGAAGAGGATGGAGCAAGCAAGAGAAACCCTTCACGGTTCTCAAGAGATGCATGAGGAAGCTCATCATCAAGAAATCCCTGAGATGCCTCAAGGGATGCACTTTCCTCCTAACAACTATTGGGAGCAACTCAACACCTCCTTAGAAGATTTGAGCCACAATGTGGAACAATTAAGGGTGGAACATCATGAGCACTCCATCATTCTCCAAGAAATAAGAGAAGATCAAAGAGCAATGAGGGAGGAGCAACAAAGGCAAGGAAGGGACATAGAAGAGCTTAAGGACATTGTTGGTCCTTCAAGAAGAAGACGCCACTAAAGGTGGATTCATTCCTTGTTCTTATTTCTTTCTGCTTTTTGGTTTTTAATGTTGTGTTTATTTATGTTTTTGTGTCTTTACTTCATGATCATTAGTATGTAGTAACTATGCCTTAAAGCTATGAATAAAATCCATTAATCCTTCACCTCTCTTAAATGAAAAATGTTTTAATTCAAAAGAACAAGAAGTACATGAATTTCGAATTTATCTCTGAATTTAGTTTAATTATATTGATGTGGTGACAATACTTTTGTTTTCTGAATGAATGCTTAAACAGTGCATATGTCTTTTGATCTTGTTGTTTATGAATGTTAAAATTGTTGGCTCTTGAAAGAATGATGAACAAAGAGAAATGTTATTGATGATCTGAAAAATCATAAAATTGATTCTTGAAGCAAGAAAAAGCAGTGAAAAAGCAAAGGCTTGCGAAAAAAAAATGGCGAAAAAAAAAAATAGAAAGAAAAAGAAAAAGCAAGCAGAAAAAGCCAATAGCCCTTAAAACCAAAAGGCAAGGGTAAAAAGGATCCAAGGCTTTGAGCATCAATGGATAGGAGGGCCCAAGGAAATAAAATCCAGGCCTAAGCGGCTAAATCAAGCTGTCCCTAACCATGTGCTTGTGTCATGAAGGTCCAAGTAAAAAGCTTGAGACTAAGTGGTTAAAGTCGTGATCCAAAGCAAAAAAGAGTGTGCTTAAGAGCTCTGGACACCACTAACTGGGGACTCTAGCAAAGCTAAGTCACAATCTGAAAAGGTTCACCCAGTTATGTGTCTGTGGCATTTATGTATCCGGTGGTAATACTGGAAAACAAAGTGCTTAGGGCCACGGCCAAGACTCATAAGTAGCTGTGTTCAAGAATCAACATACTTAACTAGGAGAATCAATAACACTATCCGAAATTCTAAGTTCCTAGAGAAGCCAATCATTCAGAACTTCAAAGGAAAAAGTGAGATGCCAAAACTATTCAGAAGCAAAAAGCTACAAGTCCCGCTCATCTAATTATAATTAATATTCATTGATATTCTGGAATTTATAGTATATTCTCTTCTTTTTATCCTAATTGATTTTCAGTTGCTTGGGGACAAGCAACAATTTAAGTTTGGTGTTGTGATGAGCGGATAATTTATACGCTTTTTGGCATTGTTTTTAGGTAGTTTTTAGTAAGTTCAAGCTACTTTTAGGGATGTTTTCATTAGTTTTTATGTTAAATTCATATTTCTGGACTTTACTATGAGTTTGTGTGTTTTTCTGTGATTTCAGGTAATTTCTGGCTGAAATTGAGGGACTTGAGCAAAACTCTGAAAAAGGCTGACAAAAGGACTGCTGATGCTGTTGGAATCTGACCTCCCTGCATTCAAAATGGATTTTCTGGAGCTATAAAACTCCAATTGGCGCGCTCTCAACGGCGTTGGAAAGTAGACATCCAGGGCTTTTCATCAATATATAATAGTCCATACTTTATTTGGAAATTGACGACGTAACTTGGCGTTGAACGCCAAGTACATGCTGCTGTCTGGAGTTAAACGCCAGAAAAACGTCATGATCCGGAGTTGAACGCCCAAAACACGTCATAACTTGGAGTTCAACTCCAAGAAAAGCCTCAGCTCGTGGATAGATCAAGCTCAGCCCAAACATACACCAAGTGGGCCCCGGAAGTGGATTTATGCATCAATTACTTACTCATGTAAACCCTAGTAGCTAGTTTATTATAAATAGGACTTTTTACTAGTGTATTAGTCATCTTGGGACATTTAGTTCTCAGATCATGGGGGCTGGCCATTCGGCCATGCCTGAACCTTTTACTTATGTATTTTCAACAGTGGAGTTTCTGCACACCATAGATTAAGGGTGTGGAGCTCTGTTGTACCTCAAGTTTCAATACAATTACTATTACTTTCTATTCAATTCTCTTTTATTCTTATTCCAAGATATACGTTGCACAACAACTTGATGAATGTGATGATCCATGACACTCATCATCATTCTCACCTATGAACGCGTGTGATTGACAACCACTTCCGTTCTACCTTAGGCCGAGCGCATATCTCTTAGATTCCCCAACAGAATCTTCGTGGTATAAGCTAGATAGATGGCGGCATTCATGGGGATCCGGAAAGTCTAACCTTGTCTGTGGTATTCCGAGTAGGATTCCGGTATTGAATGACTGTGACGAGCTTCAAACTCCTGAAGGCTGGGCGTTAGTGACAGACGCAAAAGAATCAATGGATTCTACTCCAACCTGATTGAGAACCGACAGATGATTAGCCGTGCTGTGACAGAGCATTTGGACCATTTTCACTGAGAGGATGGGATGTAGCTATCAACAAGGGTGATGCCTCCAGACGATTAGCTGTGCAGTGACAGCGCATAGGACCATTTTCCCGAGAGGATTGAAAGTATCCATTGATGATGGTGATACCCTACATACAGCTTGCCATGGAAAGGAGTAAGAAGGATTGGAAGAGAGAGTAGTGAAGTAGAGTTTCAAGAGGAGCACAGCATCTCCATACGCTTATCTGAAATTCCCACTCTTGATTTACATAAGTATTTCTATCCCTTTTATTTTCTTTTTATTATTGATTTTCGAAAACCAAAACTATTTAATTTGCCTAACTGAGATTTACAAGGTGACCATAGCTTGCTTCATACCAACAATCTCTGTGGGATCGACCCTTACTCGCGTAAGGTTTATTACTTGGACGACCCAGTACACTTACTGGTTAGTTGAACGGAGTTGTGAATTCAAATAAAGCCAATTATTAAATTTCATACAAGTACAAAGAGCATGTGATCACAATTTCGTCCACCACGTTGGCGCAAACGTTGCTCAACTAAACCATCAATCAGGGGTGCTTTGCCATGCTCTTTCTTGCCGAAATGTAGCCAACATTTGACCTCACGTTTGAGGCAAATGTTGGCTCAAACGTTGCTGCCCAGGAGCTCTATTTTTCTTCTTTTTGGCGCCAACGTTTGACCTCACGTTTGAGGCAAACATTGGCGCAAACGTTGGCTCTTCCCAGGGTGTTCTTCATCTGCTTCTCACGTTTGAGTTAACGTTTGAGGCAAACGTTAGCTCAAACGTGAATCCCTCTTTCCAAGCCTATTCTTGCAACCTTCTTCCAAGCTTTATTCCTCCTGTCATCAATCAACAATTGTATCAAAGCTATACCATAATCATGAGAGTTATTCTTCTTCTTGTCATATGAGCAATTATGGCACAAAAACTCATAAAAATGCATCAATTTATCCATGATTGATTGAATCAAAGGAAACATGAATTTCAACTCAATTGGCTTACTTATGGCTTAAGAAAGTGCATAAAACTAAATAAAAACAAAGAAAAAGACTAGTGAAACTAGGCTAAGATGACTTGTCATCACAGCACCAAACTTAAAACTTGCTTGTCCCCAAGCAAGAAAAGAATTTAAGCTCAAAAATTCTGTCAGATTAGAATAGATTGAAGAATGACATGTAATGCTCTGTGAGTGAAGTGATTAAGTGACAGTGGGGTGAACTCTAAATTATATGCTCATGCAAGGGCTTCAGTGCTTACTAGTCCCTACATCTTGGAAGTCTTAGGTCTTAGGACTTTCATCCAAATGATATTATGGAGATCTCTCTATAGGTAATCACCTTGAAGCAGCTTATAGTTGCTGTGCTTTGGCCTTGACTCTAAGTGTCATGTCTCAAAGCGGCTCTTTAGATAAGCTTTCAATCAATACTCCTAAACCAGTTGGTTTTAAGGTATTAGGTGTTAAAGCACCCCTAAGGATTTACTTACTCAAGCCTCTCTCTTTGACACAATTCGACCACAAGCATTTTACTAGGATAATAACTCTTTGAGTTCTTATTTCTTTTTTTCTCTTCTGCCTAGTAATTGATGCTCAGAGCCTTGGGCCATGTTCTCTCTCTCTTTTTTTTTTGCCGCTTCTTGGATCAATAAATGTTTGAGAATCTCCACAATACTTCTTTGAACTCTATGTCCCGCCTATGAGCTCCCATGCAAGTTTTCATAAGCATGCAACCTCAATACATAATCACACAACTAGAACCACCACTTCTCCTAATCTTTTGCTTGCCTCAAAATTGTTTATTTCCTCAATCCTTCTTTTCAAAGAACTGTCATGTGATGCCTTCTTGAGAAATTGAGTGCAAGCAAGTTTGGAGAGTATAGGGTTGTGATTATTCAAGCATCTCAATTATTAGATTATAGAAAAACTATATTATGCAGACAGACAGGGGTACAATATCACTTCCAATCATAACACTTTTGAATAAAAGACAATCACTTAACAATACAACCTGTTGGAGTTCACTTGCTTCACTCCTTCTCAGTGCCATTGTTGATCCTTGTATCCCTCTTTGTCTCTTTGGTTGATGGTGTTTAATCCTTCCAAAAACTTGTATGATACTCTGCAATGATATTAAAAGTTGCTTGTTCTCCAAGCACTTGAAAAATGGTTAGCATGCATGTATGTTTGTAGACTTCTGAACTTAGATTGGTGTGTGAACACCAAACTTAGTTCCTTGCCTTATATAGCAGTTTGTACATATGCAGAAAACCACATGTGCTCTTAGTAAGAAAACATACTATAACTAGAAAAGCAAGCTATGAACTAGAAAATAGACTTCGAACTAAAAACTAAACGATTGTTAAGTAGCTTCTCTGGTGTTTGGAGCTGGCACTGATTATGCAGAAGGTGAAATTGTGTTTTCAAATGAGATTTTTGGTGGAACACCAAACTTAGCATTCTTCACTCTTCCTCAAATTATTTTGGTGTGAAACACCAAACTTAGCTCCTTGCACTACAGATAAAACTACTCTACATTTTTATTGAAATAGCTATGAAAAGAGAACTACCTCAGGTTGGGTTGCCTCCCAACGATGCGTACGTGTGACAATGCGTCACGTGCTGCACTAGCCAGAAATCGCAGGGGGAGATTTTGGACTGCTTTTGGACCCAGTTTCAAGTCCAGAAACACAGACTAGAGGCAGGGGCCAAGCTCAGACTCAAGGGACATTCACTTTCGCTTTAGTTTTAGTTAAGTTTTGAATTCTAGAGAAAAAAAACATTACTACTTCCTCTAGGGTTCTTCACGTTCGGAGAGTTTTAGTTTTACGCTTTTGGATTGGATCTTGAGAGAGTTACTACCTTCGATTGAAGTTTTTATCATTATAGTTTGCTTTCTTATTTCCTTACTCTTGTGGTTTTCCATTCAGTTTGTTTAGAGTCATATATGGATATCTTTGATTTTGGGATTTATTAATGCAAAGATTATTTTTACATTTAATTCCATTATTTGTTTGATTATCTCTAATTAATTTATTAGCTCAAAAATTGCTTTCACTAAACTAATTTTAATTAGCATGTCTACTTTCTACTCCCTTTATATGTTTGCGAAAATGGCATCTATGTCAATGGAGTAGACTCTCAACTTGACTTTGGAATTGATTAATAGGAAACCCTTGAGTTAGAATACTCAATTATTAATTTGTGATTGGAAGTTGTTGGCTGACTCTCTATTCACTAACTCTAATCCTTCCCTAGGAGGGGATTAGGACTTGTGAATCAGAGTTGGTTTAGTTACTTGACTTTCTTTTATTAGGTAAAGGATAACTAAGTAGAAGCAACAACCTCTTGCTATTATACTTGGAAAAATCAACAATGATAGAAATTCCAATTAATCTTCTCCTAGTCAAGGCTTTTTATTTCAAATCTATAAAAACCAATTGTTAATTTTTATTGCTTCAATTGATAATCATTTATTTTTTCTGTTTCGCAACTCTAAATTTTCTCAGACAATGCCTGACCAAAAAGTTACACTCTTTTGTCAACTTTTTCGGAAACGACCTGGGAATTCTACTCCCAGTATTTTATTTTTAAATTGTAACATCTTCTAATATTTCTTAACTGCCATTTTTTCACGCATCACAGTGACGTGGTAAATTATTTGGTCAAATTTTTCCTTGATCTGATTATTTGATTTTGAATTTGATTTTCTTGGTTCTTCATTTTTTTATTTTTTCAAATTTCTATTTTTCGTTATAATATGAAATTTGGTTTAGGGTTTTTTTTCCTAAACTTCTTGACATTTAGTTCTGTTCTGTTGCAGCTGTGGTAGTGCCCAACTACTGATATGTGGTGCTCATTCTTTGAGTTCATTCTTTGCTGAATCTCGTTTGGCAGAGAATACCTCTAGATTTTTTGCAAGGTGACAAATTTAGAGCATCAGCAGATAATTACATTAGGCCTCTCCTAACTAAGGTATTCAAGTTTCTTTTCAGCTTCAAATTATGCCTCGTTCAGGTTTTTTGTAGTTGATTGTGATTTCTTTCTTTTGTATTCTCTCCAGGAGTTTCATCTCTTTTCTCTGATCTTTCGTCTTTGTATAATCACCTTGGGAAGGTCAGCTTTATCCCTTACATTTCTATGACTGAAAAACTATGAGATATTTGATTGTCTTTTTTCTTCCATCATGTTATATAGTGGAAGAAGATAAGCTTCCTATAGGTTCTGATTGTTCTTTTTCTTCTTTTGAACTTTGTTTAGGCAGACATTTTTGAATAACTTATTCTTGTATTTTTTCACAGCACTCTTCAAGCTAAGGTATATTAAAGATCAGATAGAGAAGTAGGCAGCTTAATTTCTTTATTCATCAGTATTACTCTAAACTACTTTTGACCTACTACTACCGTAACATACATACAATGATATTAAATTAAAATCAATGTTTTCCACTATATAAATTAGTTTACCATGGCCTCGGCTAATTGCTTAAGTGAATATAGGTTTTAAAGGATAGCTAGTAATTGATTACTACTATATATATAGAGAGAGTGGTCACTACTACAACCTGTATGTTCTTGTTTAATTATTTGTTATTAGTTGTGTGTATATTTAAATGTTTGCATCCTTGTTTTGGTTTTCAGAGGTAATTTGTAAAGGAGGAATTCAAGAAATTATTGTAGCATTTATACTGAGCATCGCGTCTGCTAAAATAAATAAATATGTCAGAGGGATTTGAGATTCATCAAGAGAATAATGAAGGAAGTGGCGGCAAGAGTAGTAATGATAATGAGGGTGAGGAAAATTCATTTGACTTGAATGAATGAGTGGCTACGAGTGATGATGAGGAATTGGAAGAAAAGAATAATAATGAAGCAAAGGAGGAGGAGGAGGATAACAATGAAGAAGAAGGGAATTTAACAAACCCAAGTAGCAACAGCACAACATCAAGAGAAAGGAAGAGAGGGAGTGGTGTGAGACAATATGTGAGATCAAAGATGCCAAGGCTTCGTTGGACTCCTAATCTTCATCTCTCCTTTGTCCATGCTGTTCAGAGGCTTGGAGGTCAAGAAAGTAAGTCAAGGAACCAATTAGCTTTTGCCCTAATTAATTAACATATACTATAAATGTATGTTATAGTTGCTAGCTATATTGAATTGCTGCAAGAGCAACACCTAAATTGGTGCTTCAGCTAATGAATGTCAGAGGCCTAAGCATTGTTCATGTCAAGAGTCACTTGCAGGTAGCTATTAGATTCTACTCCTTAATTATCTTATGTATTCCATTTTTTAACTTGTTCTTCTTCAGAGAGAATAATAATTCACAAATAAACACACAAAAATTGAACCTACACGTTCTCCAATTAAACTAGATATAATACTCTTTTTTACTGACTTATATTTGATGGTTTTAACCTCCCCTTCTAAGATTTTGAGATATGAAAAGCATAAAAAAATCTCTTAGAAAATTACCTGATTCTTAGTAATTTGTCTTTGAGGATTGCAAAAATTCAGACACTAATATTGATTAGTTAGGGAAAGAAAGCATTAAGGAAGATGATCGAGCCATTTTGCTTGAAGCAGGGCTTACATGATCATCATCAGCAAAATTCTATGGATCATCAGCAAGGCTTATATATTCATGAGATTGTCTTCAGTTTCTCACACTTATCCTTCAATATCCTTATCTTCTTACTTGTCCTCCCTAGATTTTTGACCATGAATGATTTATTCTTGCTAGAAAATCGAGCAACTTTAAGGGCACTGTAGGTCATCATTCTTTAAATATATATTATACTTAGCTTTATTACTTCTTCGAGTTTGTAAATATTGCTATATCTTTGCAACAATATTGTATTATGTCCATGCCATGTATTAGTACCCAGTGGCTTATTGATTTTGCTTTGAAATTTGTATTATTGTCTTACGGATACTCTTCGAGTCTTGGTTATAGTTTGTATGTTCTTATGCAATCCTGTTTTGCAGGAGTTAATTGATTTTCTGAAAGAAACTGGGCTGTAGTCAAGTGCAGCTGCCACTAGAAATGCTTCAACTAAGCTTTTGGGTGTTCTGCATAAATTTGTTGGTCCAGGTTACTACATTAACTTTTGAATGTCCTTCCCTCATTATTTATTTGTTACAAGGTTCTAAAGTTTTCCCTGTGCAGATATTAAAAGGTTCCCTACTGATGTTAAGCCTGCATTGCTCAGGGCTCTTGATACTGAGTATGAAAAGAATCCATGAGGTATGTTGTTCATGATGTATTTTCTGTTAAATCTTTTTTGTTTCTTAATTTTCCAATTGTCTGATTTTTTTTTTCATTTATTTGCTTCAGGGAGCATCTACAGCTCCCAAGAGATCAGTCAAAACATCAGACTCATCTTCCTTAGTTGCTGCTGGTGGTTTGGATAGCTTGCCTCGTGAAGACATTAGTGGAAAGATTACTCCTACTCTCTTAAAGAGCTTAGAAAGTCCTGAGTGGAAAGTTTGATTGACAATATCTTTCAAATAATTTGATATTGCTGGCTTGTCTTAACTATTTATTATAACTGAAAGGAATGATGTTATTATGATGTTTCATGACATTCTTCTATGATTTCCTTTTAGGTTCGTATGGAGTCAGTTGAATCTGTAAATAAAATACTGGAAGAGGCAAATAAGCGCATTCAAGCAAATGAAACTAGTACTTTAGTAGCATTTGTATTATAATTTTGAAACTGTTGCTATGTGTGGGACTGAATTCTGGGTGGTAAAATCCCACATGGACATGAACTTTATATTGCAAAGATTAGGATAACTACATGGATGGGTGGTTACAGAAGATTATATAGGATTATGAAAGATTGCATTAGATAAATTTGGGGCAGTGTTGATTATTGAAAGATGGTAGAATCTTGTATTTTTATTGAATAGGTTCTTTCTTAATAATTAGTTGTTTGATTTTTACTGTATTTCAGAGATACCAACATACAAAGCTGCTTTAACTTTGCTTATGGTATTTGGTGTTGGACCAACAGTTTTTGGCAAGTATGTTTTCTTCAAGTTTAAAATTTTCTTGATTTCTGTATAATCTACATAGTTTCATTCCCAAATAAGTGTCTTCAAATGTTAACACATTTGTATGTTGGTTCAATGCAGTGTGTCTAATGTCCATAAACTTGTGAGGGAAAAAATGGAAGCGTGTTACGTGCCTTCACTGCCTTGGCTATGGTCGAGTTCAAGCAACCTTGGCTATGGTCGAGTTCAAGCAAGAGTAAAGGCTCGCAGAATCCAGTTAAGTCATGAGATGAAGCAACATGAAGCTACAATGAAGAGGGAGAGATTGCTATTTTTTTTCCCAATGGAACTAGTACTTTATAACTACTTGGGTTATAAGAGATCGATATAGCTAATTTGGTTTGAATTTTATTAATGTAATACTAATTTTCATTAATTTATTTTTTTAAATAATATTTACATATTTTTGTTAATGTTTTTTCTTTTTTTGGAGTGTTATTAGAGTACGTGTAAAAGCACATGTCAGATATTTTTTTTTAATTTGATAGGGATATACCCATGCTTTAAAAGCATGGCAATAGGGCCATGGTTCTTCGACTATAGGCACGTTTCAAAAGCGACACCATATCTTTTACTATTGGCACGCTTCAAAAGTGTAGCCATATCTTTTACTTTACGGTACGCTTTTAAAGCTTGTATCAACCTATGGCCATACTTTTTAAGCGTGACAAAAGATGAAAGCGTTTCAACGAAAAATGCGTGCCGATGAATCTACAAAAGCATGGCGATAGAGCAACCGGCACGCTGGTGGATGTGACCCTTTCAAAAGCGTACCGATAGCTCAAAAAGTGTGGTGAAAAGCTGTCGGTACTCTTTTTAGTACTTTTCGGCACGCTTTAAAAGCGTACGCTAAATATATTTGATTTTATATTTAAATTAATAATAATAATAATAATAATAATAATAATAATAAATTAAGAAGGGGAAGTGAGTAGGTTTTGCACGTCAAAGAATTGGAAGAAGCAAAAAATGCGGAAAATAGATATCACGAGTCATAATCACTCGAGCGATGAATAATTGGTAAAATCCGTACACGAAAGTATATTATTATGATTATGACCATTAGTTAGATGTTGCATGATATAATTAATCACTTATATACTGTGTTAATTATTATTTTTTATTGTAAGCCATATGATGGTGCCATCATTCGAATTAAATATCCTTAATTACTTGAACTTCATTAACAAGAAAGGTTTTTGATGATAGCCAACCAATCAACAAAGGCATTTTGAGATAAGGGTAACTCAAATTAAATATTTTAGAGTATCATTTTTTATATTTATTAAAAAATAATTTAAAATTAAAATTTATATTAAAATTGACAAATAAATTAATATTAATTTTATTTTAAAAAAATGATATTATCTTAATAAAGAATTAATAAAATTTTATTATTTATATAATTATATTGATAGAATAATTATAAATAATATAAAATTTAAATTGAATTAAAAATAAATATTAAAGTGACAAATTTTATATTTAATTTAAATTACTATTTATAACGTATGATTTTATAAATACTGATATAACATTTTGTAAGATTCAAAATAAAATCGAAACAAAAGTTAACAATGCAGTTGCTCTAACATACATGTCGATAAAAATTATCTGATGTCATAGAATATAATCAAGATGGAATGTGAATATGCCTTTCACTCAAAGCACTTGTTCTTGCCTTTATTGGAATGCCATTTCACATACCCATCGTCCGGGGGATCTCAATCTGATTGAGAAAGGGGTGGTTGTGCTCCTCCTTTCCTTGGTTGAGGATCGTCCCCTTAATTTAAAGGGAGTTGGTCGAGGATGATAGGCTCCTTCTTCGATTAATTTGCACCTTCGACTCCTCTTTTTCTTTGGAAAAAAGGTCATCCAGATCAATTTGTTTTTGTCTTATGTTGCACTCTGTGTCACCTTATTTTCTGAGTTTTTCATATATACTCTCAAAACTTTTGTTTTTCTACTACTGTTTGACCTAATCTCAGGTGTTTATACAGTCCTTAATGTCATTTTATTTGGCCCTATGTTACCTGCAGCAAAATCTTGCAAGACGAGTTAGAATTTGTTCAACTTGACGAATTTCACTATAAAGTTAGGTCAATGACACGTTCAACGGTGTATAAGAGGTGTTTTGATTGTCCCTTCGACATGGTTGCGATTTCGTCAATTGACCATTGAAGAATATTTTTAAGTATAATTTTGGCGATCCAAGTCCATTTTTAGTTCTCTCTATCCTTTCTCTCGATATAGGTAGTCATAAGCTCACTCTTGTAGTTCACTTATGGAGTAGGAGGCTCTTTCAGTGAGGCTCCTCAAGAAAGGAATGTCCTCTCATAAGCCTTTTACTAAAGTTAAGGTCCTAAAAATCAGACCGGATTGGCCAGTTTAACTAGATTAATCGAGAACCGATTATTTGGTCGATCCGGTTGACTCTTAAAATCGTTTGGCAAAAAATTAGTTAAAAAACTAGTTAAATTGACGGTTAACCGATGAATAGGCTGAATTGGTCAGATTTTTTAAAGATCTAGTTCTTCCCTTCAGCATGAAAACATTATCGTTTTGATGAAGAAAAAAAATAAAATAAAACCCACCCCCAAACAACATAACACCCTAAACCCTACCCCTCTCTCTTCTCTCTCACTCTCACAGTCACCAAAATGAATTCCTAATTTCACCCAACTAACCCTATCAGAGCAAACACCGACGCCACCGTCAGCCCCCAGCCACTGCCACTCTTCTGTTCCTTACCGTCTCTGTGCTCGTCACGAAACCCCACCAACCACCGTCACCCCCAGTCACCGCCACTCTTCTCCTCCTCACCGTCTCTGTGCTCGTCGTGAAGCCCGTCTGTGTGACAGCGGGTTTCGTTGTCGTTGTCGTCCTCGATCCTCTTCTCCTTTACGTCACATGAACGGTTGATAAATCCTCTTCAAGCGCGTCCTCTCCTCCGGAAATCTCTACTCGTCGTGGAATCTCTGCTCGAGGCCTCGCCATTGCAAACTGATCCTCTTTTAAGCTCACTGTCACCGCCATTTCTCCCTCACCGTGTCTCTAGTAAGCCGTTGCTTTTTTAGTTTCGATTTTTAAGATTCTAGCTTCTAAGTTAATTTTTTGTACTGGATTCTGAGTTAGGATTGTGTTTTGAGTTGGGTTGTTGCTTAATGTGATTCTGAATATAGTTTAGATTGTTTCACTTATTTTTTTATTTTTGGATTTTCTGGATTTGGAGGTTGAGCTGTCTATATTCTGAGTTTTTATTTTTGAAAAGAATTGAATTTGTTGAACCTAATTAGGGTTTGGTTAGTTATAAGAGGCTTGTTGCATTCTAAGGGTGATTTCAGGCAGATGTCAAGTGTCAAGATTTAAGAGCATGCAGTGGTCTTCCATATCGTGCTGACCCACGCATAGCTTCCTTCGTGCAGTAGATTTTCTTCTAGATATGCTTTTTTTCACCATAAGAGATTTCATCAATGTATTATTCAATTGAATTGTATATTAGCAACCCCAAAAGGGATAATTGAATTGCATATTAAGAGAGTTGACATTGAATAATTAGCCTTGACTTGACAATGTTGCCTGCAAGATCTTTAATTTTTAGCAATTTGAGTGAAAATTCTCTGCCTCATTTAGTTGTTTTAAAGTCATCAATAAATTTAGTAAAAATTAAGCCATTTGGTTTTCAATTTAACTTGATCTGAATACTATTAATAAACTTTTCGTCTTTAATTTTATTATATCTTAAAATTTTAATATACTAATATACATTTTATAGTAATATGTATTATTCCCTAATGGTCATAATCATAATAATATATTATTTAAAGAACAATATTTAAAATTATGAAATTGTGAATTTCTAATATTAAATTATGGATAAATTATTATGTAAAATTGTAAAATTTTAAATTTTATTAAGTTAGAAATTATAAAATTTATGTATTTAAAGTTATATATAGATTTTTTGATAATTTTATATAATATTTAATTAAACCGGTTGAATTTAAATTGAACTCCGGTCGAACCAGTAAATTATTGAACCAGTAACCTTACTAGTTTATTGACCGGTTCGGTTCTTGCAACCTTAACTAAAGTCATGAGTGCTACCTGACATTGAATATCTTGATTTCAGGTGCATTTAGTAATGAAGCGATCTAGGAAGTCCTTTAATGATTCTTTCATCTTTTGGACAGTCAAGTACTGGTTGAGCTAAGTTTTCGATAGGCTTCTTCGGGTGGTAAAGTTATTCAAAAAATGTTTGAACATCTCTCAGAATGTAAAGATGCATTTGGGTGGGAGAAAGTTGAACCAAGTTAGGGTAGATTTCTTTAATGGCAAAGAAAAAATTTTGCAAGATAGGGCATTTAAAACTCCTTCTAGGACCATTCTGTTTTAATAAGAATCTAGGTGGTGTTCTAGGTTTGAGTTGTTATCATAGGCATCCATGTCAGTAGGATGATCTCACCAACAATTTTTGCAGAAAATAGGTGGGAGTCTTTTCGTCTTCCCTATGGAGTTTCTCGCATGATTTATGGGTATCTAGGTGGCACCTAACTTGGCATGGGAGTGTCTTGGAGTTTCTGTCTGGGTCTAGTGACGAGAGTGTGATGCATGAGCATCTTTAGTTGTTTTTAGTTATTATTTCTTTGAATAAAGGTAGTAATCTCTTATTTTTAATAAGATTTTCATTCTTTTAATCAATGTTTCTTGAAGTTTCTTTCTTTGAACAAAGTTAGTGATTTTCTTGTATTTAATTAAGAATTTTGATGCATTAATCAATACCTCTTGGAGTGGCTTTGTGCTTTGGTAAGTGTAGGAAATTATTGAAAGATGTTAGATAAGAACAAAGGAAGAGATGGAAAATCAAAGAAGTCTTTCGAGAAGCAAGGAAGGTGGCATACAAGAGGAAGAAGCCTCCTAGGAAGCAAAAGTTGAAAACAAGTCTAAGTGAAGTTCAAAGAGAATTTGCAACCCTGACGTTTTTCTATTCTAACAAGGATAACATGAGCTACATAGCTCTAAATGAGGTAATTCTAGTGACATTAGAAAGATAACCTCTAAAACTTTTCAACGATATATAATAGTCAATAGTGGACACTAACTCTATAATAACCTCTAGAACTTTTCAACGATATATAATAGTCAATAGTCAATAGTCAAAAAGTGGTGTGTAACACGCCACATTAAGGAATAATGCTTCTGCAAACACGCCACTCCCTAGTGCTTCCAAAATTTGGTCCAAAACCTTTATCCAAGTCCACTCCAACATCATGCAAGCAAATCCCACAATTGACACTCAATCAAGGCCACAAAGGACTCATTAGCAAGCAAGAATAATCTAGAGATAGTTGATGCGTAAGCATCTTCCCTATCTTTTTCTAGTGAATTTGTATTTAATTTATTGAGTTTAATCAAGAATTAATTATCTTTTAGCCACTATAGATGTTAATTTGAGTCGTGTGCAATTCTGTTTATTTTAGGTAGCATTTGGCTGGATTTGATGGAGTTTCCGCAGAAAAAGAGAAGAAGGCGAATGATGCTATCAACCCTGACCTCTCTGCACTCAAACCTGAATAACTCGAGCTATAGAGGTCCAATGGACATGATTCTAGTGGCGTTGGAAAGCTAACTTCTAGAGCTTTCCAAAGATATATAATAGTTCATACTTCTTTCCCTCCAATTTGGCCAAGGCTGCGCCTAACTTGAGATTTCTCAAGTTCAGCGCAAGACAGCATCAACAACACGCAACAATGAGCGTGACTCCAAGTAAGGCGCACTAAAGCTTGAGTTAGGCACATGCCACAACAAAAGCACGCCACATTGATTTTTCTTCACTCAAGTAGGGCACAGAAAAAAAAGCCTTGTAGCTCCAATCACTGCATACCTCAAGTAAGGCGTGGCTTGATGCCAAGTTAGGTGTGCCTCCCTACGAAGCAAGTGATCCCTATTCATCAATTGAAGATGCGGATTGCTTTAATTAATTCTAATTTAAACTTTATTTTTATTTAAAAATAGGAAAATATATTATTTAGTTTTAAAAAAAGTATAATTTAAATTTATTATGATTAGATATAAAAGGGAAAAGAGACTTCTCTTCCGGGGGGATTCCATCTCATCCCAAAAATTCACAGTTTACCAGAATCCTAGTTTTCACTCTTTTCCATGAGCAACTAAACCTCCACTGTTAAGGTTAGGAGCTCTGTCTATTGTATGAATTGATTCTGTTCCTTATTTTTTCTATTTTAATTTATGTACTGATTTATATTTCAAAAATTATTTTCGTTCTTTATTTTATGAAATTGGGTAGAACGGAAGTATGACCCTCTTTTTAATTAAGTTCTGGTATAACTTGGAAAAGCTCTTTACTTGAACAACAGCCTGAAAAAAATTTCTCCTAAATTCTAATTATTTGGACTTAACAGGATACGTGACATATAATCCTCTTATATTTGGATAATTAGGATTTCTGTGGCATAATAACTAGAATTAAACTTCATCCTCTAATTGGAATTAATTGACCAAGGAATTGGCGGTTGATGAATTTTAGAGGAGACTAAAAAGGTCTAAGGAATTAGAGTTTAGTAATGGCAAGAAAAGTAAATAACAAGAAAGTAACTTAACATGCAAGTAAAAGCAATGCAAATAGAATTTAAATGCCAAAAAGAGCTCTTGGTGAGAATTAGGTAATTAGAGATTCATATCCTAGTTGTGGATCACAAACATGATAATTGTGTGTGGATTAATCCCAATTAGTCAACCCTACATCGAGAATAAGTCAAAAGAGAATAATTAACCTCAATCCACAAATCCTAGCCAACTCACTAATTAACTTAGTGAAAGGCTAGCGTTAGTGGAAACCAAGTTAATTAACAACCCTCGCACAATGTGAAATGGACATCCACCACTCAAGTTCACCCAAACCACTTAATTTCTCAACCAAGAGTGAGAAAAACTATGTAAAAACCCAACCAAGCATTTTATCAAACACTTGGTGGGTATGAAAAGAAAGCATGGTAAATGACAAGGAATAATAAATGCTACAACCACCAAGTAAGAAAAATAAAGATGGCAACTTAATAAAGCAATAAAAGAGGCATGAAACATAAAATTGCATTAAATGTAAATTAAAGTATCAAGAGTGCAAATACATAAAAGTGGCAAAATGGAGAAAATGACAAGATAAAGCAAAGAAATTAAGACAATAGAACAAGGAAAGATAGAAAAAACTAGATTAAAACAAGAATTAAAACAAGAATTACAAAGCAATTAAACTAAAAGCCCTAGGTTCTACAGAGAAGGGAGAGCTTCTCTCTCTAGAAAACTAACAAAAACATGTAAAAACCTAAACCTAAGTGCTCCCCCCTTCATTCCTCTTCAATTTGGCTTGAAATAGCTTCAGAAATGAGTTGAATTAGGTTTTGGGGGCCCAAAAATCGCCCTCAGCGGTTTCTAATTAATGAGGTCACGTGCAGGGACCCGTGCGGACGCACAGATGTGTGTGTCCGCACACATGCTGAATCCTGACTTGTGCGTATGCACAAGTACCTGTGCGTACGCACACTTAGACTTATGTCCACTATAGCAAATTGCATATCATTTTGAAGCCCCGGATGTTAGCTTTTTAATGTCACTAGAACCGCCTCATTTGGACCTTTGTAGCTCAAGTTATGATCATTTTAATACCGAGAGGTCAGGATGGACAGCTTTCCAAATCATTCCTTTCTTGAATTCTTCCACTTTGTATGCTTTCCTTCTGCTTTCTCAAGCCATTCTTGCCTTCAAAACCTTGAATCACTCAAGCAATCATATCAAGGCATCGAATGGAAAAAAAGTGAATTAAAATTGGCAATTTAAGCGTGAAAACCATGTTTTTCACAATTAAGCACAATTAAGAAAGAATTCACAAAAGCATGCTATTTCAACGGATAAGTGCAAGAAAAGTCAATGAAATCTACCCAAATATAGCAAATAAATATCATAAAATGTGGATTCATCAGAGGACAAGCAAACCTTTAAGTTTGGTGTTGTCGCTTCGTTGATGGCTTTTCTGTTTATTTTTATGGTACCAATGGGAGGCGAATCATCTTCACGGAGGAGCACAGCCTGAAGAATAAAATGGCCACTAGGATAACTTAGGTGGTTGAATTCCTTTCATTCTATATTCCTTCCCGCTCTTACTATGTTATGTTCCAGTTTTCTGCTATTTTGTCTCGTTTATTACATGATCCTTTATTAGATAAATTCCTAGGTTCTAGTTTAGTTCTACTATTTTGAAATTTTCTGTTATTTGCTTTAATGTTGAAAGGTGCCTCATGTATTGTCCCCTGAGCTTGAAATCAAAAAGAAAGAAGAAAAGATGTTGTGCATGAGAAAGTGAGTTTAATTTTAAGAGTAGTCTCATTTATCCAAATGTGGTGGTATTTTCTGTGACTCTAAATGTATGACATGAACAGTGCATATTTAAATTTGTATCAAAGAATGTTGATGTACAAGGAACAGAAATTTAGAGAACTATTATGAATTCTCTGCAATAAGTGAAAGATAATCCTTGGAAAAAAACAATAAAAGAAAAATAAAAGCAAGGTCCAAGGCTCTGAGCATCAATGACTAGGGAGGTCAGACATGATTAAAAGCTCAAAGAGTTGTTTTCCTTATCATATGCTTGTGGTGTGATTGTGTCAAGTAATCCTTGAGATAGAACACTAAGAGTTGAGATCAAATGTATTTAACAGAGTATGCCAAAGGCTTTGAGCACCACTGTCTGGGAGTAACTGAAAGGAAAATTAGAACTTAAAGAGAGTTCCCCAGTTAAGTGCTTGTGGTGTTTTTGTGTCAAGTAAAGCTTGAGACAAAACATTTAAAGTCACGGCTAGGCTCAAGGTGCAAAGCATCAAAGAATATAGAATCAAAGGAGATTCGTTGTGTTCAAGAATTAAACTGAAGTATAAAAGACTAGAGAATTTATAATATTATTCGGATTCTAATTCCAGATGACAGTAACATTCTTTTGATTCAAAGGATAGTGAGATGCCAAACCTATTCATGATTGCCACTTCAAGAAGAGACATGGGCTTAATCGAACTCTCATTCTCATGCAAATTCACATCCTGAGCCTATATTAGTTTGGTTGCTTGAGGACAAGCAACAATTCAAGTTTGGTATTGTGATGCGTGAGCATCATCCCTATCTTTTCCTAGTGAACTCGCATTTAATTTATTGAGTTTAATCAAGAATTAATTATCTTTTAGCCACTATGTATGTTACTTTGAGTCGTGTGCAATTCTATTTATTTTAGGTAGCATTTGACTGGATTTGATGGAGTTTCTGCAGAAAAAGAGAAGAAGGCAAATGATGCTGTCAACCCTGACCTCTCTGCACTCAAACCTGAATAACTCGAGCTACAAAGGTTCAATGGACATGATTCTAAAAGCGTTAGAAAGCTAACTTCCAGAGATTTCCATTGATATATAATAGTCCACACTTCTTTCCCACCAATTCGGCCAAGGCTGCGCCTAACTTGAGATTTCTCAAGTTAGGCATAAGACAGCATCAACAACACGCAACAATGAGCGTGACTCCAAGTAAGGCGCACTAAAGCTTGAGTTAGGCGCATGCCACAACAAAAGCACGCCACATTGATTTTTTTTCACTCAAGTAGGGTGCAGAAACACAAGCCTTGTAGCTCCAATCACTGCATACCTCAAGTAAGGTGTGGTTTGATGCCAAGTTAGGTGTGCCTCCCGACGAAGCAAGTGGTCCTCATTCATCAATTGAAGATGCACAGATTGCTTTAATTAATTCTGATTTAAACTTTATTTTTATTTAAAAATAGGAAAAGATATTATTTAGTTTTAAAAAAATATATTTTAAATTTATTAGGATTAGATATAAAAGGGAAAAGAAACTTCTCTTCTGGGGGGATTTCATCTCATCCCAAAAATTCACAGTTTATCAGAATCCTAGTTTTCACTCTTTTCCATGAGCAACTAACCTCCACTGTTAAGGTTAGGAGCTCTGTCTATTGTATGGATTGATTCTGTTCCTTATTTTTTCTATTTTAATTTATGTACTGATTTATATTTCAAGAATTATTTTCATTCTTTATTTTATGAAATTGGGTGAAACGGAAGTATGACCTTCTTTTTAATTGAGCTCTGGTATAACTTGGAAAAGCTCTTTACTTGAACAACAGTTTGAAAACAATTTCTCCTAAATTCTAATTATCTGGACTTAACGGGATACATGACATATAATCCTCTTATATTTGGATAATTAGGATTTTTGTGGCATAATAACTAGAATTAAACTTCACCCTCTAATTGGAATTAATTGACCAAAGAATTGGCCGTTGATGAATTTTAGAGGAGACTAAAAAGGTCTAAGGAATTAGGGTTTAGTCATATATAGTTTTCCAGGAATTAAATCTTGCATGATTAAAATAAATTAATAAGAAAAGTCAATCTGGAAAATAGATAACTCTGAAGCCTTAACTGCTTTCTCCATATTTTATTCCCAACTTATTTATTGCCTGTCTTATGATATTCTGAGTTTCTTGTTTAATGCTTTTTGAATTCTCAAACACCATTTTCTATTTGTCTAACTAAGTAAATCACTTAACCATTGTTGCTTAGTGGTGGACGAAATTGTGATCAAAGAGTTCCAGGCACTGTTAGAGAAGCTCACAACTCCGTTTAACTTAACCAGCAAGTGTACTGGGTCATCCAAGTAATACCTTACGTGAGTAAGGGTCGATCCCACAGAGATTATTGGTATGAAGCAAGCTATGGTCACCTTGTAAATCTCAGTCAGGCAGATTAAATGGTTATGGGTTTCGAAAATTAATAATAAATAGAAAATAAAAAGGGATAGAAATACTTATGTAAATCAATTGTGGGAATTTCAGATAGGTGTGTGGAGATACTGTGCTCCTCTCGGATCTCTACTTTCTTATTGCTTTCATCCAATCCTTCTTACTACTTTCCATGGCTAATCATCTGTCGGTTCTCAATCAGGTTGGAATAGAATCCATTGATTCTTTTGCGTTTGTCATCACGCCCAGCCTTCAGGAGTTTGAAGTTCGTCACAGTCATTCAATACCGGAACCCTACTCGGAATACCACAGACAATGTTAGACTTTCCGAATTCCCGGGATCCTACTCGGAATACCACAGACAAGGTTAGACTTTCCGGATCCCCATGAATGCCGCCATCTATCTAGCTTATACCACGAAGATTCTGTTGGGAAATCTAAGAGATATGCGCCCGGCCTAAGGTAGAACGGAAGTGGTTGTCAGTCACGCACGTTCATAGGTGAGAATGATGATGAGTGTCACGGATCATCACATTCATCAAAGTGTTGTGCAACGTATATCTTGGAATAAGAATAAAAGAGAATTGAATAGAAAGTAATAGTAATTGTATTGAAACTTGAGGTACAGCAGAGCCCCACACCCTTAATCTATGGTGTGCAGAAACTCCACCGTTGAAAATACATAAGTGAAAGGTTCAGGCATGGCTGAATGGCCAGCCCCCAAAATGTGATCACAGGATTCAAAATACAATCCAGGATCCAGGATTCCAGGATGAGATTATGATAGTAAAAAGTTCTCTTTATAATAAACTAGCTCCTAGGGTTTACATGAGTAAGTAATTGATGCATAAATCCACTTCCGGGGCCCACTTGGTGTATGTTTGGGCTGAGCTTGATCTATCCACGAGCTGAGGCTTTTATTGGAGTTGAACTCCAAGTTATGACGTGTTTTGGGCGTTCAACTCCGGATCATGACGTGTTTCTGGCGTTTAACTCCAGACAGCAGCATGTACTTGGCGTTCAACGCCAAGTTGCGTCGTCAATTTCCGAATAAAGTATAGACTATTATATATTGATGGAAAGCTCTGGATGTCTACTTTCCAACGCTGTTGAGAGCGCGCCATTTGGGGTTCTGAAGCTCCAGAAAATCCACTTTGAGTGCAGGGAGGTCAGATTCCTACAGCATCAGCAGTCCTTCTGTCAGCCTTTTTCAGAGTTTTGCTCAAGTCCCTCAATTTCAGCCAGAAATTACCTGAAATCACAGAAAAACACACAAACTCATAGTAAAGTCCAGAAATATAAATTTAACATAAAAACTAATGAAAACATCCCTAAAAGTAGCTTGAACTTACTAAAAACTACCTAAAAACAATGCCAAAAAGCGTATAAATTATCCGCTCATCACAACACCAAACTTAAATTGTTGCTTGTCCCCAAGAAACTGAAAATCAATTAGGATAAAAAGAAGAGAATATACTATGAATTCCAGAATATCAATGAATATTAATTATAATTAGATGAGCGGGACTTGTAGCTTTTTGCTTCTGAACAGTTTTGGCATCTCACTTTTTCCCTTGAAGTTTAGAATGATTGGCATCTCTAGGAACTTAGAATTTCAGATAGTGTTATTGATTCTCCTAGTTAAGTTTGTTGATTCTTGAACACAGCTACTTTTATGAGTCTTGGCCGTGGCCCTAAGCACTTTGTTTTCCAGTATTACCACCGGATACATAAATGCCACAAACACATAACTGGTGAACCTTTTCAGATTGTGACTCAGCTTTGCTAGAGTCCCCAGTTAAAGGTGTCCAGAGTTCTTAAGCACACTTTTTTGTTTTGGATCACGACTTTAACCACTCAGTCTCAAGCTTTTCACTTGGACCTGCATGCCACAAGCACATGGTTAGGGACAGCTTGATTTAGCTGCTTATGCCTGGATTTTAATTTCTTGGGCCCTCCTATCCACTGATGCTCAAAGCCTTGGATCCTTTTTACCCTTGCCTTTTGGTTTTAAGGGCTATTGGCTTTTTCTGCTTGCTTTTTCTTTTTCTTTCTATTTAATTTTTTTTTCGCCACTTTTTTTTCTTTTTTTTTCAAGCTTTTGCTTTTTCACTGCTTTTTCTTGCTTCAAGAATCAATTTCATGATTTTTCATATCATCAATAACATTTCTCTTTCTTCATCATTCTTTCAAGAGCCAACAGTTTTAACATTCATAAACAACAATATCAAAAGACATATGCACTGTTCAATCATTCATTCAGAAAACAAAAAGTATTGTCACCACATCAATATAATTAAACTAAATTCAAGGATAAATTCGAAATTCATGTACTTCTTGTTCTTTTGAATTAAAACATTTTTCATTTAAGAGAGGTGAAGGATTAATGGAATTTATTCATAGCTTTAAGACATGGTTACATACTAATGATCATGAAGTAAAGACACAAAACATAGATAAACACAACATTAAAAACCGAAAACAGAAAGAAATAAAGAACAAGGAATGAATCCACCTTTAGTGGCATCTTCTTCTTGAAGGACCAATGATGTTCTTAAGCTCTTCTATGTCCCTTCCTTGCCTTTGTTGCTCCTCCCTCATTGCTCTTTGATCTTCTCTTATTTCTTGGAGAATGATGGAGTGCTCATGATGTTCCACCCTTAATTGTTCAACATTGTGGCTCAAATCTTCTAAGGAAGTGTTGAGTTGTTCCCAATAGTTGTTGGGAGGAAAGTGCATCCCTTGAGGCATCTCAGGGATTTCTTGATGATGAGCTTCCTCATGCATCTCTTGAGAACCGTGAAGGGTCTCTCTTGCTTGCTCCATCCTCTTCTTGGTGATGGGCTTATCCTCTTCAATGAGGATGTCTCCTTCTATGATAACTCCAGCTGAGTAACATAGATAGCAAATAAGGTGAGGAAAAGCTAGCCGTGCCATGGGTGAGGGCTTGTCGGCTATTTTGTAGATTTCATTGGAGATGACCTCATGAACTTCTACTTCCTCTCCAATCATGATGCCATGAATCATGATGGCCCGATCCACAGTAACTTCAGATCGGTTGCTAATGGGAATGATGGAGCGTTGAATGAACTCCAACCATCCTCTAGCCACAGGCTTGAGGTCCAGTCTTCTTCGTGATGGGCTTGCCTTTGGAGTCTCTCTTCCATTGAGTTCCTTCCACACATATGTCCATTAGGACTTGGTCCAACCTTTGATTAAAGTTGACACTTCTAGTGTAGGGGCGTTCATCTCCTTGCATCATGGGCAAGTGAAACGCCAACCTCACATTTTCCAGACTAAAATCTAAGTATTTCCCCCGAACCATTGTGAGATAATTCTTTGGACTTGGGTTCATACTTTGATCATGGTTCCTAGTGATCCATGCATTGGCATAGAACTCTTGAACCATTAAATTCCGACTTGTTGCATGGGGTTGGTTAGGACTTCCCAACCTCTTCTTCGGATTTCATGTCGGATTTCCGGATACTCATTTTTCTTGAGCTTGAAAGGGACCTCAGGGATCACCTTCTTCTTTGCCACAACATCATAGAAGTGGTCTTGATGGCTTTTGGAGATGAATCTTTCCATCTCCCATGACTCGGAGGTGGAAGCTTTTGTCTTCCTTTTTTCTTTTCTAGAGGATTCTCCGCCTTAGGTGCCATTGATAGTAATGGAAAAACAAAAAGCTTATGCTTTTACCACACCAAACTTAAAATATTGCTCACCCTCGTGCAAGAGAAGAAAGAAGAGAAGAAGAAGAAGAAGAAAATATGGAGGAGAAGGGGAAGTGTTAGTTCGGCCAAGTGGGAGAAGAGGGGGTTGTGTTGTGTGAAAATGAAGTAGAATGGAAGGGTATTTATAGGGAGAGGAGAGAGTGAAGTTTCGGCCAAATAGGGTGGGATTGGGTGGGAAAATATTTTTGAATTTTGAAGGTAGGTGGGGTTCATGGGGAAGAGTGGATGGATGTGAGTGGTGAAGGGGGTGATTGGGAAGAGTGTTTATTGGGAAGAGAGATTCAGAGATTGAAGTTGTTGGGAAGTGTGACATGGGGAATACAAATCACAAAAATAGGATTAGGAGGTAAGGTGGGAATATAGTAGGTGGGGATCCTGTGGGGTCCACAGATCCTGAGGTGATCTTGTGGGGTCCACAGATCCTGAGGTGATCCTGTGGGGTCCACAGATCCTGAGGTGTCAAGGAATTCCATCCCTGCACCAATTAGGCATGTAAAATGCCTTTGCACACCATTCTAGCGTTTAAACGCCATGTGGTGCACATTCTGGGCGTTCAACGCCCATGTAAAGCATGTTTCTGGCGTTGAACGCCAGTTTCATGCTTGTTACTGGTGTTTAGCGCCAGCTTTTCCTCTCTAAGCACATTCCTGGCGTTCAGCGCCAGAATGTTGCTTGTTTCTGGCGTTCAGCGCCAGAATGATGCTCTGTTCTGGCGTTGAACGCCGGTCAGATGCATCTTACTGGCATTGAACGCCAGCCTGTGCTTCCTCCAGGGTGTGATTTTTTTCTTCTGCTGTTTTTGATTCTGTTTTTAACTTTTTTTTATTTTTTCGTGACTCCTCATGATCATGTACCTAATAAAACACAAAATAACAATAAAATAAAATAAAATAAAAATTAGATAAATAAAATTGGGTTACCTCCCAACAAGCGCTTCTTTAATGTCAATAGCTTGACAGTGGCTCTCATGGAGCCACAAGGTGATCAGGTCAATGTTGTATAGTCCCAACACCAAACTTGGAGTTTGGATATGGGGTCTTAACACCAAACTTAGAGTTTGGTTGTGGCCTCCCAACACCAAACTTAGAGTTTGACTATGGGGGCTCTTCTTGACTCTGAACTGAGAGAAGCTCTGCATGCTTACTCTCTTCTGTCACAGAGGGATGGCCATGTGCCTTAAACACAAGGTAGTCCCCATTCAATTGAAGGACTAATTCACCTCTGTTGACATCTATCACAGCTCCTGCTGTGGCTAGGAAAGGTCTTCCAAGGATGATGCAATCATCCTTTTCCTTCCTAGTGTCTAAGATTATGAAATCAGTAGGGATGTAAAGGCCTTCAACCTTTACTAACACGTCCTCTACTATTCCATAGGCTTGTCTCAATGACTTGTCTGCCAGTTGTAATGAGAACAAGGCAGGTTGTACCTCAATGATCCCCAGCTTCTCCATTACAGAGAGTGGCATAAGATTTATCTCTGACCCCAGATCACACAGAGCTTTTGCAAAGGTCATGGTGCCTATGGTACAAGGTATCAAAAACTTGCCAGGGTCTTGTTTCTTTTGAGGTAAAATTTACTGAATCCAGGTATCCAGTTCACTAATGAGTAAGGGAGGTTCACTTTCCCCAGTCTCATTACCAAACAACTTGGCATTCAGCTTCATGATAGCTCCTAAATATTGAGTAACTTGCTCTCCAGTTACATCTTCATCCTCTTCTGAGGAAGAATAGTCTTCAGAGCTCATGAATGGCAGAAGAAGATTTAATGAAATCTCTATGGTCTCTATATGAGCCTCAGATTCCTTTGGATCCTTAATAGGAGACTCCTTCTTGCTTGGGGGACGTCCCAGGAGGTCTTCCTCACTAGGATTTTCGTCCTCCTCCTCCCTTGTGCATTCGGCCATATTGACTATATCAATGGCTTTGCACTCTCCTTTTGGATTCTCTTCTGTATTGCTTGGGAGAATACTGGGAGGAGTTTCAATGACTTTCTTACTCAGCTGGCCCACTTGTGCCTCCAGATTTCTAATGGAGGATCTTGTTTCACTCATGAAATTGAAAGTGGCCTTTGACAGATCAGAGACTAGATTGGCTAAATTAGAGGTGTTTTGTTCAGAATTCTCTGTCTGTTGCTGAGAAGATGATGGATATGGCTTGCTATTGCTCAGCCTATTGCGTCCACCATTGTTAAAGCCTTGTTGAGGCTTTTGTTGATCCTTCCATGAGAAATTTGGATGATTTCTCCATGATGAGTTATAGGTGTTTCCATAAGGTTCACCCATGTAATTAACCTCTGCCATGGCAGGGTTCTCAGGATCATAAGCTTCTTCAGAAGCTGCCTCTCTAGTGCTGTTGGATGCATGTTGCCATCCATTCAGATTTTGAGAGATCATGTTGACCTGTTGAGTCAACACTTTGTTCTGAGCCAATATGGCATTCAGAGCATCAATTTCAAGAACTCCTTTCTTCTGAGGTATCCCATTATTCACGGAATTCCTCTCAGAAGTGTACATGAATTGGTTGTTTGCAACCATGTCAATGAGTTCTTGAGCCTCTTCAGGCGTTTTCTTTAGGTGAGTAGATCCACCTGCAGAATGGTCCAATGACATTTTCGAAAATTCAGAGAGACCATAATAGAATATATCTAATATGGTCCATTCTGAAAACATGTCAGATGGACATCTTTTGGTCAGCTGCTTGTATCTTTCCCAAGCTTCATAGAGGGATTCACCATCTTTTTGTTTGAAGGTTTGAACATCCACTCTCAGCTTGCTCAGCTTTTGAGGAGGAAAGAATTTATCCAAGAATTCTGTGACCAGCTTATCCCAGGAGTCCAGGCTATCCTTAGGTTGTGAATCCAACCATATTCTAGCTCTGTCTCTTACAGCAAAAGGGAAAAGCATGAGTCTGTAGACTTCAGGATTAACTCCATTCGTCTTTATAGTCTCACAGATCTGCAAGAACTCAGTTAAAAACTGATAAGGATCTTCAGATGGAAGTCCATAGAACTTGCAGTTTTATTGCATTAAGGCAACTAGCTGAGGTTTCAGCTCAAAGTTGTTGGCTCCAATGGCAGGAATGGAGATGCTTCTTCCATCAAATTTGGATGTTGGCTTTGTGAAGTCACCAAGCATTCTCCTTGCATTATTATTATTTTCGGCTGCCATCTCCTTCTCTTGTCCTAATGTTTCTGAAAGGTTACCTTTAGAATAATGTAATTTAGCTTTTCTTAATTTCCTCTTCAAAGTCCCTTCAGGTTCTGGATCTATTTCAACAAGAGTGCCTTTTTCCTTGTTCCTGCTCATATAAAAGAGAAGAAAACAAGAAAAGAAAGAGGAATCCTCTATGTCACAGTATAGATATTCCTTTATGTTAGTAGAAGAAGAAAGGGGAGAAGAAAGTAGAAGAGAGGATTCGGATATTTAGATGGAGAGAGGTGAAGAGAAGTGTTAGTAATTAAATAATTAAATAGAATAAGAAGAGAGAGAGGGAATTTTCGAAAATAATTTTGAAAAAGGAGTTAGTAATTTTCGAAAATTAGAGATAAAATGTAATTAAAACATGAAACAATTAGTTAATTAAAAAGAATTTTTGAAAAAGGGGTGAGATATTTTCAAAAATTAGAGAGGGAAAAGTAGTTAGGTGGTTTTGAAAAAGATAAGAAACAAACAACAAGTCAAATAGTTAGTTGAAAAAGATATTAAAATCAAATTTGAAAAAGATAAGAAGATAAGAAGTTAGATAAGATATTTTGAAATCAAATTTTTAAAAAAATAAAATTTTTGAAAAAGATATGATAAAAGATAAAAAGATTTGGTTGAAAAAGATTTTAATTTTAAAATTAAAATTACTTACTTCACTAACAAGAAACTACAAGATAAGATTCTAGAACTTAAAGATTGAACCTTTCTTAACAAGAAAGTAACAAACTTCAAATTTTTTAATCAATCACATTAATTATTAGTGAGTTTTCAAAAATTAGATATAAAGATAAGAAAAAGATTTTAAAAATTATTTTAAAAAAGATTTTTAAAATTTTTGAAAAAAATAGGAAAAATTAGAAAAAGGTATGATTTTTAAAAAAGATTTTGAAAAAGATAAGATTTTTAAATTTTGAAAATTTGACTTGACTTGTAAGAAACAACTAATTTTGAAAATTTTTGACTAAGTCAACTCAAATTTTTGAAATTTTGAGAGAAAAAAGGAAAAGATATATTTTTTATTTTTAAATTTTTAAAGATGAGAGAGAAAAACACAAACATGACCCAAAACATGAAAATTTTGGATCAAACACTTAACGCATGTAAGAACACTATGAATGTCAAGATGAACACCAAGAACACTTTGAAGATCATGATGAACATCAAGAACATAATTTTGAAAAAAAAATTTTTGATGCAAAGAAAGCATGCAAGACACCAAACTTAGAAATCTTTAATGCATGGACTCTAACAAACAAAAAATCCACATGAAAAACAACAAACAACACAAAACAAGAAATCATCAAGATCAAACAAGAAGACTTGTCAAGAACAACTTGAAGATCATGAAGAACATCATGAATGCATGAATTTTCGAAAAATGCAAGAAAAATTTTTAAAGCATGCAATTGACACCAAACTTATAAGTTGACTCAAGACTCAAACAAGAAACATAAAATATTTTTTATTTTTATGATTTTATGATTTTTTTGGATTTTTATTAAATTTTTTTCGAAAATAATGTTAGGAAAAACGAAAAAAGAAAAGAAAAATTTTGAAAAAGATTTTTGAAAAGAAAATTACCTAATCTGAGCAACAAGATGAACCGTCAGTTGTCCATACTCGAATAATCCCCGGCAACGGCGCCAAAAACTTGGTGGACGAAATTGTGATCAAAGAGTTCCAGGCACTGTTACTGAAGCTCACAACTCCGTTCAACTTAACCAGCAAGGGTACTGGGTCATCCAAGTAATACCTTACGTGAGTAAGGGTCGATCCCACAGAGATTGTTGGTATGAAGCAAGCTATGGTCACCTTGTAAATCTCAGTCAGGCAGATTAAATGGTTATGGGTTTCGAAAATTAATAATAAATAGAAAATAAAAAGGGATAGAAATACTTATGTAAATCAATCGTGGGAATTTCAGATAGGTGTGTGGAGATGCTGTGCTCCTCTCGGATCTCTACTTTCTTATTGCTTTCATCCAATCCTTCTTACTCCTTTCCATGGCTAATCATCTGTCAGTTCTCAATCAGGTTGGAATAGAATCCATTGATTCTTTTGCGTTTGTCATCACGCCCAGCCTTCAGGAGTTTGAAGTTCGTCACAGTCATTCAATACCGGAATCCTACTCGGAATACCACAGACAAGGTTAGACTTTCCGGATTCTCGGGATCCTACTCGGAATACCACAGACAAGGTTAGACTTTCCGGATCCCCATGAATGCCGCCATCTATCTAGCTTATACCACGAAGATTCTGTTGGGGAATCTAAGAGATATGCGCCCGGCCTAAGGTAGAACGGAAGTGGTTGTTAGTCACGCACGTTCGTAGGTGAGAATGATGATGAGTGTCACGGATCATCACATTCATCAAAGTGTTGTGCAACGTATATCTTGGAATAAGAATAAAAGAGAATTGAATAGAAAGTAATAGTAATTGTATTGAAACTTGAGGTACAACAGAGCTCCACACCCTTAATCTATGGTGTGCAGAAACTCCACCGTTGAAAATACATAAGTGAAAGGTTCAGGCATGACCGAATGGCCAGCTCCCAAAACGTGATCACAGGATTCAAAATACAATCCAGGATCCAGGATTCCAGGATGAGATTATGATAGTAAAAAGTTCTATTTATAATAAACTAGCTCCTAGGGTTTACATGAGTAAGTAATTGATGCATAAATCCATTTCCTGGGCCCACTTGGTGTATGTTGGGCTGAGCTTGATCTATCCACGAGCTGAGGCTTTTATTGGAGTTGAACTCCAAGTTATGACGTGTTTTGGGCGTTCAACTCCGGATCATGACGTGTTTCTGGCGTTTAACTCCAGACAGCAGCATGTACTTGGCGTTCAACGCCAAGTTGCGTCGTCAATTTCCGAATAAAGTATGAACTATTATATATTACTGGAAAGCTCTGGATGTCTACTTTCCAACGCCATTGAGAGCGCACCATTTGGAGTTTTGTAGCTCCAGAAAATCCACTTTGAGTGCAGGGAGGTCAGATTCCAACAGCATCAGCAGTCCTTTTGTCAGCCTTTTTTAGAGTTTTGCTCAAGTCCCTCAATTTCAGCCAGAAATTACCTGAAATCACAGAAAAACACACAAACTCATAGTAAAGTCTAGAAATGTGAATTTAACATAAAAACTAATGAAAACATCCCTAAAAGTAGCTTGAACTTACTAAAAACTACCTAAAAACAATGCCAAAAAGCGTATAAATTATCCGCTCATCACTTAGTCCATCAATCCTCATGGGATCGACCCTCATTCACTTGAGGTACTACTTGGTACGACTCGGTGCACTTGCCGGTTAGTTTGTGGTTGTAAATTCCGCACCAATAGTTAGTTAGGAAATTTGAATTGATGTAATTTGAATTTAATTTGAATTTGTAATTTATGGTAGGTTATAAATAGAGGTTGAAACAACACAAGAACACACAACCAGAAGGGGGGGACGACTCCACATCCCACTCTGAACTTCTCTCTCTCAATTTTATACCCATTTTCCATTTTTCTTTGTATCTTTGTTTGTGCTCTCACTTATGAGGCACTAATTCTCCTTTGTTGAGGAGAAGGTTGTTTAATTATTCTTTCATCTCTATCTTTGATTATTACATTATTATTTCTTTGTAAAGAATTTTTGTTCTTCATTTCAAGGATTCAAATCTCTTGGAAAATAGTTTGAATCTAACTTGAATTCCATGATTGCTTGAAAAAGTGAATCATAGGAATTGAGCTTAAAGATTCTCTCCTTCAATTCTTGTGATTTTAGATTTGGATTTGATATGTGACATTCAATCAACCAATATTTAGATCTATAGAGTTGTGTGGCTCCAAACAGAGGATGCACGTCATCTCTTTTCAGAGCAATTGATCAAGGAATTGGTAATTGAGTAGGTTAAGAGAAATTGAATCACTAAGAAATTAGGATTCAATTACCTATGATTGCCTGAGATCAATAATTGTATGATTGAGATAGAGGTGAAATTCATTGATCCAAAGGAATTAATAGCTCTAATCCATAACATTTTATCTCATCTTATCTTTTTATCATTATTGCTTTTCTTTAATGCATTATTTAGTTCTTCAATTTAGATTTATTCACTGCTTATATTCTTAATTTCTTTATGAGTTTTATTGTTATTTTATTTCCATTTTCCAGTCATTTACTTTTAGTTCATTTACTTTATTGTCAAGTCATTTAGTTTTCTGTCTATATTTCTTGATTAATCATCATTTAATTATGAATTGTCTAACTACAATAATCAATTAATTATTGTTTACTTAATCTGTTAATCCTCAACCCACTCACCGTGGTATTACTTGATACGATTCGATGTAGTTGCCAATTTCAATTTTTGCATTAGAACGTTACTGGCTTTTGGCTATGCCACATTAAAGTGAATGTTCACATTGTTCTCTTTCCTTTTTTCCCGTGTTAGCTATGGCTTAAGCCTGCTTCCAAGCATTTTATTCTATTCTTCATGTGATTTTTTAATGAATTTGAGACTTTAACTCTTGCTTGTAGAGAAAAGTGGCGACATCTTTTTTCAACTTGCAAATCTTCTTTTCCTAGCGAACTTCCTTCACTTGAGTGGTTTACGTAGGTTTCTAGCTTTCTCTTTTGCCCAAGGAGGACATATATTTTTAATTAGCAATGATCCATGAGCTATATTGGGGTCATGACAAGGGACACGCTGAATAGCGGCCATTTTTTTAGGAATTACGACAGCTTTTAACTGCTGCAAAATAGCATACCAATGGTTCGGTAACCGTTCCAATTTAGGGCGTGTGTATTTGATTTTGCGGCAATTTTTAAGAACCTCTGGTATAACCACTAGTAATCAAGATGATGATTTTACGGTGGTCTATAACTGCCGCTATTTTTGTAAGTGGATTTAAAACATAATTTGCGACGGTTAAACAACCGCCACAAATTTATGTGCGTTTTTAAACAAATTACAATGGTTTTGAATCGCCACAATTTCATACACAAGCTTATAAAAAGCTGACCAATTACAATAGTTTATACCATTTTTCTTTACTATAACCTATTTTCTTTACATCATATTTATTAAACTTAAGATATTAACATAAAAAATACTAAATAAATAATATTAAACTCGTAGATAATTTCAAAATGTTAACTAAAAAAGCACTTATTTGTAAATTATTTACTCAAAAAATATTGAACAATACAAAACTAATATGCTAAAAAAATTCTATTAGCTACATCAAAGCTTTTAGTTGATGCTATTGTCAAATTTTAAAATAAACAATCTTGTCTACAGATCTATACCTTGTTTTGGGAAGAAAGTGAAAAAAATAAGTGTGAAATTTGAATAAACAATGCTATTGACATTTGCTTCCATTCTACCACTGTTAATGTACATGTAGTAGTAATTTGTTGAATAAACATGCCAATTAGCAATTTGTTGAATAATTTACCATATTAGATTGGACTAAGCTCAACAATGATGAGTAAAATCTTTCAACACACCTTGCTTGAAAGGCGTCACTTTTAGGGTCATAGCACAGAAGAGCATCATAACAAGAAAGCATGAACCCAACATGATGATTCTAAAAAAATGATAGTGGATGTCAATTACAAAGGAATATAGAATCCCAAAAAAAATGTAATCACTATGCAATATTAGAAACTCTGAAGTATTGATTAACTTTATTTAAAAGAACCTATCTAGACAACCATTCATAACTCACACATAAATCATTAACTGGATAGTTAGAGATATATTAGAAAGCAACTTATAAATATAAAGGAAAAAAAAGAAAGAATGCAGAAAAAGAAATTATAAGGAATTGTGTTACCAACCAAAGAGAATTAAGGGCAGATGACACATGAATTTTTTACCATAATTTGAAGAGAATTAACGAGAAAAAATTAACGTCAAAAAGAATAAAAACATACACATTAATTAATTGAAAGTGGGTAGAGAAAAGATCAAACTAGGAAAGAAAAAAGTAAACAGAAACAAAGATATTTTCTAATAGCCTAGAAAAAAGATGAAAGACACAAGAGTTAGTTGGTAAATTAAAGCAGATGAATCAGATCTTTCACCATCACTAGTAGATGGCCCACCTATTGCACTTTTATTAACTGCACTAGTGTAGCTTCCAGTATGATACCTTTGTATTTTTTTCAACTATAACAGGCATAATACCCCAAACATCATACCACTACAAGTACCTCCAATGCCTCAATTTCATCATTCATTCCTCAATTCTCCAATTTTCCAATTGGATCAAGCCCATGGAATCAATCTCAATTTAGTTGAATCTAATGTAATTTAAATTTTATTTGAATTTGTGATTTAGATAGGTTATAAATAGAGGATGAACGGGCTAGAATCAGGAGCTCTCTACACACACTTTTTTTCCTCTATACTTTCACATTCTGTAAGCCATGAGTGGCTAATTCCCTTTGTCATTGGGGAAAACGAGCTCGATTGAATTTTATTTGAATTTGTGATTTAGATAGGTTATAAATAGAGGACGAAGGAGCTAGAATCAGGAGCTCTCTGCACACACTCTTCTTCCCTCTATTCTTTCACATTTTGTAAGCCATGAGTGGCTAATTCCCTTTTTCATTGGGGAAAAAGAGCTTTATTGAATTTAATGGATCAATAGTGATTTACTCTTCATCTTCAATACATCTTTCATTTGCTTCTTTAGAAAGAATCTTCGTTCTTCATTCCAAGGATTCAAAATTTATTGAGAGATAATTTGAATCTCACTTGAATTCTATGAAAACTTGAAAGAGAGATTATGGAATTGAGATTGAATATCTTTCTCCCAATTTGGTAAATTTGATTTTGGGATTGATATGTGATATATAATCAACCCATAACTTGATTCATGAAATTGTATGGCTCTAAATTAGAGACCAATCTTCATCTCTTCTCATGAGCAATTAGATCAAAACATTGGCAACTGATCAAGTTAAGAGAGATTGAATTACCAAGACATTGAAATTTAATCACTTATAATTTGCCAAGAGATCAATGATTGCATGATTGAAGAGGAGATGAAAAGCTATTTGATATAGAGAATTCAACATCTCTGTACCCCAATAATTGTCCCTTATTCTTTTATTCCCTTTCTTTATTAATTGCTTTCAATTAATACTCATTTATATTTCTTTCTTTACATTCTTGCACTTTACTTTTCTTGCAATTTACTTTTTCAGTACTTACTTTCTTGTAATTTAAATTCCAAGTTATTTACATTCCTATCATTTACTTTCTTGTCATTTTATTTCTTTCTTTTAATTCAAGTCATTTAAGTTCCAGTTTATAATTTTGCTTATCACTCCAATAGGAATTTTTTGACTAGAATATTCAATCAAACATTGCTTTCTTAATTCTTTAATCCTCGTGGGATCGATACTCACTCACCGTGAGTTTATTACCCGGTGTACTTGTCGGTATTTATACGAGATTATAAAATCCCATATCAAGAATCAAGGCCATGCAATCCATGCAACATATCTAGCGTACCACGCCCTGGAGAGAAGCAGGGAGGGCGTGCCACACCCTGGAGCAAGAAGCAGAGGCGTGCAATGCCATACATATAGGGTGCATGCCATGCAATAGAGATGAAGCAAGCGTGTAACGCCTAGTGAGGGGTGTATAACGCCTAAGTAGCCATGGAGCCAAGTGAAGCTAGCATGACACGCCAAAAGAGGCGTGCAACTCCCTGGAGAGGAAGGAGACACGGCGTGCAATGCCACATGAAGGGTGTGTAATGCCTAGAGATGGAACAAAGCTGGCGTGTCCCTAGGAGTAAAGCAAGGCAGGGCATGCAACGCCATCAGGTGGGCCTTCAACGCCCTAAACAAATCCAAAGAGGGTGTGTAATTCCCTAATTAGGCGTGTAATGCCCAAGAAAGAAAGTGGAGTAGTGTGCAACGCCAAAGCAGAATTTACAAAAGCTATTAATCCTGACCTTTTTATACTTAAGTGCCTATACCTTGAGTTAGAGAGGTCAAAATGAGGCAGTTCCAATGTCGTTAGAAAGCTAACATCTTGAGCTTTAAAACGATACGCATGTCTATAGTGGACGTCCAGTTTGAGCGGCGAACGACCCTCACCTTTTTAGCTTGCAAAACAGCGCTGGGAGAAAAATAATGCATTGCGTGCCACCCCTAAAACAGGCGTGTAACGCCAAGGAAAAGGGCCAAGAGAAGGTGTTACATGCCCAAACACCAAGGGGCACGCCCAAGACCTAAAGTGGCACGCTCAAGCTTCAATTTTACACGCCAAGCAAGCCCATTCTCCCTTAGAAGATGTAATTTTGGTTAAGATTGTCGAAGATTCTATAAGATAGGATTTGATTTGAATTAATTTTGATTAGGATTTGAATTATTGTTTTTAGTTATCTTATTCTTCCTAAAAGACAGGATAAAGATTTATTTTTTGAATTTGAATTTTTAAGTAAACCTATGATATAAATAAGTGAATATTTTCAACCGGTGGGTTACTGGTCGAACCGGTTAATCTGGTATAATTAAATAATTATATAAAATTTAATTATTTTTTATTATAAGTACTTTTATTTTATTTTTATAAAAATAATTATCATTTTTAAATTTTAATACTTTATTAATTAGTTTATATGTATTTTATTATTATGTTATTATAGGTAAAAACTCACATACAATTATTTTCATGTGAAGTTGATATTTAAGAACCGTTAGATGATTTGACAAGTTTAACTAAATATCATCTAACGATTTTCAACTATCAACTTCATATGAAAACAACTGTGTGAGTCTTTACCTATTATTATATAATTTATTAAAAAAATGATATTAATAGATATTATATAATCATGAAAAGAAAAAAGTAAATTGTGATTAATAAAATTTTTTTATTTATCTTTTTAATTTGTATATATTTAATAAAGTTATAGCTAAATAAAAAATAATTGATTTAAAAATGAGTGCCTTTATAATTAAAATAAATTGAATATAAATAAAATAAAAAATTAATATATGTATTATAATTTATACATAAAATAGTAAGAAGCACTGCAGCTGAGTGGTACAATCATCGTTGTTGCATTTTAGAGTAAAGGGGCCATTTTGGAAAAACTTCCAAAATTCACAATCCTTCACACTTGTCAAGACATGGAGCATATGGAGCACGGTAGAACGCTAGTGCGTCAACGAGTCGTAGGTTTCCTTTCAACTGCGACCCTCGTGGTTCGGTCCGATTTTCACCGAATTTAACCGGTTTTTATCAGTTTATTCTGGATTTGACCGATTCGTGCCGGTGGCTCGCTTCGTCTCGTTTTATAAAATAAGTTAGGTTTGGACTTTTGTAAAATCTATTAGTTAAAAGAAGTTATGGGCTGACTCGTCAAAATATTATTTTTGTAAAAATATGTTATTTCTAATTTAAACTTTTAACTATTTACTTATATTAAACATAAAACAAAACTAAAAAAATCAATATAGTCAATATTAATTATGATTATAATTTTTTGTTCAAAAGAAAAAGTTTATGAATTATAAATATAGTTATGATATGTGATTAAAAATTGATATATAAATGAATTTTTTATAAAATTTAAATTAATTTTAAAATTTTTAAATATCAGTTTAGATTTTTTTTAATTTATTATTTTTTTTAGTTTAATTCATGAAATAGGTTTTTTAAATAAATTTGTAGGCTTATTAGACTTTAAACAGACAAAATTTGAATTTAAAAAAAAATCTATAAAAAATAATTTGAATTATCGATTATAATAATATGGGTCAAATTCGTCAAAACTAAAGTTTAATTCGACTGAACAATTTCAAAGCCTAGGCAAGAGGAAAGGTTGATTGGTTCCGCCTAACTTAAACTTTTTTCTTTATGAACAGTTAACAGCTTTTTCATCTCTGTCCTCTCTCCCTCTCCCACTAATATAACTTGTTATATGTTATCCATATCCAACATATTATTGAAAAAAATCAACCACCCGAACAGAGGTGTTGAGAGATCTATTATTCTTTTACAATTTAGTACAGCATATATATATTGACTGAACTTATGTTATGAACTTTTAAGTATTCTAAACTAGTAAAATGTCTTTTGGAATCTTAGGCTCATCGCGAGCAAATATTATAGTTCATATATTTAATTTAAGGAGTTTAAGTACATGAGTTAACCAGAAGAGAACTACAAGAAATTTGGTTATTTGTGGTAATTTTTATGTTAATTGTGAAGGTTTAAAATTTTTACCAAATAGTTTTTGTGGGTTTTTAAAATCTTCAAATTTAAAGTACTACGAACTCTTTTGTGGGATTCTTTTGAAATTTCATAATCTATTTAATAATAAGGATTTTGTGTGGGTTTAGTTAGAGTTTTATATTAGTTTTTTGTAACAATTTTAAATTATTTTTGTGACAATTTAAAATCTTCACAAATTAATTATATAATTTAACAAAAATTAACTATTTTATAAGATTTTTGAACTTTCAAAAATCTTGTGATTATTTATTTATTTTTAATTTTAAATCATTTATTAATTCTATCTTATTTACACACTATTTAAATTAAAAATTTATTTTTTAATATTAAAATTTAAAAATTAAATATTTTATAGCATAATAATTTTTCAATGACACCGAAAAAACAATAATTCCTCAATTTAAGACAATATAACTCTCTCTATATATAAATGAAGTTAAAACAACAACTTTAATAAAGATAAAATAACAACTTTTAATAAAAGTAATTTATAATTATTCATTTTTTAAAAGTTTAAACTAAATAAGAGAAGATATAACAATACCTTGATTATATATATATATATATATATATAAGTATAGAACCAAATAATTTCATAAAACAAAACAGATTATAGAGATAAGCAAATAATTTTTATAAAAAAAATTTCTAAATTAATAATATAAGAGGGCTATTTATCAGTAAAGTCATATATATGTATCAAGTATCATAATTCATAATAAATAATTGTAAACACTAAAAAAATATTGTAGAGTCTACTTACAAACTGACTTCCAGTGTCATTAAGAATTCCTATCCCAGCAGAAGCAAAGTTTACACCAATAAGCAACCTTTCTCCATCAAGCTCCAGACTCAAATATGGCAATGTGGTTTCAGACCCTATTTTCTCACCTGCATACATTTATGCATAAAAAACTTATACCCTGTTAAAATGTTTCAAAACGAAACAAGAAAATGAAGTTACAAAAATCAACTCTTCACCTTAACACTACTGAAAGTATCTAGTTTAAGCTATCTAGTAATTAAACTTCAAAATTTAAAATAAACTTGTAAATTCTTATAAGTTGATTCAAAAGTTAGACAATTCTGACAAAATAGGAGTAGTATTCAAAAGGATATTTCGTTGATAATTCAATGGCATTAGTTCCAGTGAATGTGATAGCTACATCACAAGCCACAAATAAAAGACCCAAACCTGTAATAATGACAAAGAAAGGCTTCAAAGCTCAATGGAAGCTAGGCAAATGATTCATGTTGGTCTAACCTATAATTAGCCTCCATATTTGAGACAGTAATAATGACATTAATATGTGTGTGAGAGTAAAATTTTCTGATAGATGGAGCAAATGAACTCATCAATGTATTAGTAAAACTCCTCAATAAAGCGTGCTTTAATTTACTTTGATTATTATGTGTTTACTTGTATGCAGTTCCATTAGTATAACTAATTGATCAATCTGTAAAGCGAAGGAAGGAAGCTGATATAGAGTGAGTTTGCAATAGTTGTGACTGTCGAGAATAGAAAAAACAGTAAAAAATCATGAACTTTGATTATTATTGTCCACCAAGCGAAGTATGAGTATGGAGAAGAGAACAATCACTACAACAAATTCGGGCTGAGGCAACCCTTTAAAAACGTTGCTTATAATAAGAGAAAGTGTTGCCTCTGATAAAAGGCAACACTTTCCGACAAAAGGCAACACTTTTTGGGGGTTGGCTATACGGCCGTTACCTTTGGTCTAAGGCAACGCTTTTGTATATTAAAGGGAACCCTTTTTTTGGCAACCTTCAAAAAACGTTGCCTTTTCTGCAAATAAAGCAACTCCGCGAAAGAGTTGCCTTAGAGCACCCAAACACAACGCTTTATATGAAACGCTATGGCAACACTTTTACGAGTTGTATTTTCTAATATATAAAGCAACACTTGTCCAGAGTTTTTTAAGTTGCTTTTTCATATACCTAAAGCAACACTTGTACAAATTTTTTTAAGTTGCCTTTTCCTCCACCTAAAGCAACATTTGTCCAGGTTTTTTTAAGTTGTATTTTCATATACCTAAAGTAACACTTGTCCAAATTTTTTAAAGTTGCCTTTTTTATAGACCTAATGCAACACTTATGTAGATTTATTTACAGTTGTCTTTTTTTAATACCTAAAGCAACACCTTATTGAATTTTTCTTAGATTCTCTTTTTTAATATCTAAAATAATATTTTTTTATCTTTGTTATATTTATATGATATTTGAAGAATATATAACACCCGCATTTGAATAAGATAATAATATATATATATATATATATATATATATATATATATATATATATATATAGAAAGGTCTTCCAAGTACCAATTAACATATATACTTGCTAATAAGTTACCAAGTCAAATAAATAATAAACCTAAGTAAGCAAAATACATGTTTTTCTGCTAATGAACTTAAACAAAAAAGAAACTAAGTTGTCCACTAAAAACCAAGAAGACTTTGTGCTTCACCATTGTGGCAAGAATTGTCTTTATGTCTTCAGAAAACTTCCTCCTACAATAAGAAAGCTGTAGTCAAATTTAAATGAACAAAAACATTATAGTCAAAGCATCAGCTATACAATAATATGTATACTCAAGTGGTACAACAATTAGCATACATATACCTATTCATGATTTGGTATATGAGTCGATGGAGGAGAATGCCGAGGAACTAAATTTGGATCTTGTGCACTATTTGCAGACGATTACTTAGATCGCAAGAGAGAAAGCGCTTCATCAACATTCATACCAGGAGAAGTTTGTTGCAACATAAGTTTGACAATATCTTCCAATCCTTGCAGTCGTTGCTTATGGTCGTCTAATTCAGTTTTTAAAGCTGTTACCTTCTCTTCACTTTGTTTTTTGATTTCATTTATTTCTTTATTTTTCTTAAGAGAAGTTTTTGTAACAGTTCTTCCATAACATCGAACTCTTCCTGGATTCTCTTTACCAAAAACTTTTTGAAATGCATTAGTAGGAGTTTCTCCAGCTTCTTGGAGATCATCAAGTTTATCCTATACACACAAATATATGATATGTCTATTTTTAGTGATAAAAATTCAATGAAAGAATCCAAAAACCTATGGATAACTAATAGGGACAGTAATCCAAAATAGCCATAAAAGAGCCATAAAACAGCAGTCTATGATAGCCATATAACATGGTTGTAAATTGTCATAGAACAGCAATTAAATCAACCATAAAACAGCCATGAAATAACCATAAAATAGCAGTCCATGATAGCCATAAAACGTGGATAAAATAGCCATAGAACAGCAACTAAATCAGCATGAAACAGACATAAAATAGCCATAGAACAGCAACTAAATCAGCCATGAAACAGCCCATGAAACAGCCATGAAACAGCCACAAAATAGATACCACAAAACATAGAAAGTAGCAAGTCAGCAACCATGACAACCACAAAATAGTCATAAAGTAGATACTAAAACAACAACCATGATAGCCATAAAACAGTCATAAAATAGCTGCCATGACAGCCATAAAATATGCATAAAATAGCCATAAAACAGCAACTAAATCAGCCATGAAACCGCCCATGAAACAGCCGCAAAATAGATATCATAACAATAATCACGATAGCCATAAAACAGCAAAAAAAATAGCATCCATGACAGTCATAAAACAACTACTAAAACAAGAAAATTATAGAGGAACTTACAATAACAGCTTGTATTTCTACATCAAGTGTTTTCCCTTTTAGTCCATTCCGAGTTGCAACAAACATTTCAGCTTGATTTGGTTCTTCTTTGTTCTCTTTTTTCTCACGCTACAGATCAAGATAACAATTACAAAGTTATAACATACTAAAATTAGGGAGAAGTAACAAGTAGAGAATTTTAACTCAAATGTGACCTTACCAAATCAACACGTACTCTTGCAAAATTGATTAGGCCCATTTTATGTCTCCATTGTTGTTTCTTGCGATTTTCAGAATTTATAACACACATGGCCTGTGTTTAAAATAAACAATGATGAAAAAAATATAAAAAATGAAAGAATTATACTTGATCATATCAAATAATAATAATTGAAATCCTCTAGCTCACTTTGACAGTTGGAATACTCCAATATGCAATTAGCTTCCGAAATTGTATTTCTGGAATTTCCAAAGGACGATTCACCAACATATCCTCAATATTTCCAGAATATGGTTCAAAATGCTTCTTTTTTATTCTTGTTTTGTAACGCTTCCATGCTCCTTGAACACCAGTCATCACCCATAACTTTGAAGATTTTGGAAGAATGAACTTTGACTACAAACACATCAATTTCATCATATCATATGCATAAAATAATTATTAACATATGGCATAAACATAAAGATAAATGGAGCTTATATTAATATACTTCCAAATGCGCTTTTTGATTTGCTTAGGCACAACTTTCCAATTAGTGTACATCAAGGTAATAAAATCACTATTCCTTCCCATTGTTCCAATAAAATTTTAATTTTTTCTAACTGCTTGATGTAGGTTAGATGTTTGGTGATATCTAAGAATTTATGTAAAAAAGAGAATAGAAATTGCACATACTTGTATTCAAAACCATATATACAATCAAGAACACAAGTATGGGCACAGCAATATGATTCAGAAGAATAAATAAGGTCTGAATTGTGATATATTCTAAATCAGGATGATGATTGATGATATTAGCTGGCTACAATAACCCAAAAGTATGAAACTATAGCCATAGCATTCACCGCATCAATTTAGAGAATTCTGACAAAAAGAAAAGAAATTGTGAAATCATATAGAGGATGTACCTTAACAGTTTTTGCAAATCGTCGTATTTTTCCCCAGGAAACAGCTTCAGAAATCAGAATTAAGATGCACAAAAATTCAGAAAAACCCTAAGAAGCAACAATCAGAGCCATGAAAATTTCAGAACAATTGAAATAAAACTCCTAAAATCAGAATTATAAAGAAGCCCAAAAAATTAAGATTCAATGCATTCAGAATTCATAATCAAAATAAAATTCAGAACATTCCCAATCATCATTCATAATCAATGCATTCAGAAATTTCATTCCATAGTAAAATTTAGAAGCTTTCTTACCAACCTGATGTTGAAAAAAATCTAAGTAAGAAGCAAAAGATGACTCTATACTTGATATATGCTTCTAATTTTGTTTTATCTAGTTCACGAAGATAAGAAAAAGAGAAAAAGCAATAAGAAAAGTTCATACCAAGTAGTCAATACTGGTGGTTCATTGCATGAAGGCACTGGACAATTCTCTAGTATCACGCCTGGTCTCATCAACCGCAAACTGCTTCTTTTCGTACCTTAACACAGCTTTTAGACTAGAAGCTGCAATAAAAATATAATAGTGGGAATTTGTTTAACCAGGGTCAAAAAGATGGAACTGAAAAAGCACCAGGAAGATGTTGATCCACATGAAAACTTCAGAAAAATTGAAAGCAAACTCCTAAATTCAGAATTATTGAGAAGCCCCAAAAAGACATGCATTCAGAAATTCAATTTACATACTAAAATTCAGAACAGTCCCAATTCTTCATTCACAATCAATGCATTCAGAATATTCATTCCATAGTAAAATTAAGAAGCTTTCTTACCAACCTGATGTTGAAAAAAATCTAAGTAAGAAGCAAAAGATGACTCTATACTTGATATATGCTTCCAATTTTGTTTTATCTAAGTTCACGAAGATAAGAAAAAGAGAAAAAGCAATAAGAAAAGTTCATACCAAGTAGTCAATACTGGTGGTTCATTGCATGAAGGAACTGGACAATTCTAAGTATCACGCCTGGTCTCATCAACCGCAAATTGCTTCTTTCCGTACCTTAACACAGCTTTAAGAATAGAAGCTGCAATAAAAATATAATAGTGGGAATTTGTTTAACCAGGATTGATGAGCGGATAATTTGTACGCTTTTTGGCATTGTTTTTAGTATGTTTTTAGGCTAGAACTGATAGCGGCATTCAAGAGAATCCGGAAGGTCTAACCTTGTCTGTGGTATTCTGAGTAGGATTCAATGATTGAATGACTGTGACGTGCTTCAAACTCCTGAGGGCGGGGCGTTAGTGACAGACGCAAAAGAATCACTGGATTCTATTCCGGCCTGATCGAGAACCGACAGATGGATAGCCGTGCCGTGACAGGGTGCGTTGAACATTTCCACTGAGAGGATGAGAGGTAGCCACTGACAACGGTGAAACCCTTGCATAAGCTTGCCATGGAAAGGAGTAAGAAGGATTGGATGAAGACAGTAGGAAAGCAGAGAGACGGAAGGGACACAGCATCTTCATGCGCTTATCTGAAACTCCCACCAATGAATTACATAAGTATCTCTATCTTTATCTTTATGTTTTATTCATCATCTATACCCATTTGAGTCTGCCTGACTAAGATTTACAAGATGACCATAGCTTGCTTCATACCAACAATCTCCGTGGGATCGACCCTTACTCGCGTAAGGTTTATTACTTGGACGACCCAGTGCACTTGCTGGTTAGTTGTGCGAAGTTGTGTTTATGCCATGGTATTGAACACCAAGTTTTTGGGGTTCATTACCGGGGATTATGAAAGTTGTGAAAAGTATTGTTCACAATTTCGCGCACCAAGTTTTTGGCGCCGTTGCCGGGGATTGTTTCGTGTATGGACAACTGACGGTTCATCTTGTTGCTTAGATTAGGTATTTTTCAGAATTCTTAAGAATGAGTTCTAGGGTTTCATGATGACCTGTTGAAATCTGGCTGGCTGAGAAGCCATGTCTAATCTTATTGGACCGAGGTTTCAACTGATCATCACAAGAGCTTATCGATCTCTATCAATCTTGCTATTGGAGCAATGATCTGCTAAGGCTTGGCTGGCCATTGGCCATGTCTAGTGTTTTGGACCGAAGCTTTCTTTGAAAGCTTGGCTGGCTGTGAAGCCATGTCTAATTCCTGGACCGGAGTCTTAGACTAGCATTGCAATGATTCCTGGAATCCAAATTAAGAATTCTGAAACCTTTATTTTCTATTTCCATATAATTTTCGAAAAATCCAAAAAAATTTTCAAAATCATAAAAACCAAAAATATTTTATGTTTCTTGTTTGAGTCTAGTGTCTAATTTTAAGTTTGGTGTCTTGCATGCATTGTTTATTTGATCTTGGTTCTATTTTCAAGTCAATAGTACAGGAAACTGAAGATTCAGAACATGCAGTAGAGGAATTACACAGAAAAAGCTGGGCGTTCAAAACGCCCAGTGAAGAAGGACAGACTGGCGTTTAAACGCCAGCCAGGGTGCCTGGTTGGGCGTTTAACGCCCAAAAAGGTAGTGCATTGGGCGTTAAACGCCAGAATGTGCACCATTCTGGGCGTTTAACGCCAGGATGGCACAAGGGGGAGAATTTTGTTTTCAAATCAATTTTTTTCAAGTTTTCAAAGTTTTTCAAAATCAAATCTTTTTCAAATCATATCTTTTCAATCAAATGTTTTCAAAATCAATTTCTTTCCTTTTTCAAAGATACTTGCTATCAATTAATGATTTGATTCAACATTTCAAGTATGTTGCCTTTTCTGTTGAGAAAGGTTTAATGTTTGAATCATATCTTTTCTTGATAGCCAAGTTATTAATTTTTAAAATCAAATCTTTTTAAAAATGTTTTTCAAATCATATCTTCTCAATCACATTTTTTTAAAACCAATCATATCTTCTTAACCACATCTTTTTCAAAATAGTTTTCAATCAAATCTTTTTGACTTCTAATTTCAAAATCTTTTTTAAAAATCACTTGATTTCTTTCCCACTCTTATTTTCGAAAATTAATTAATGTTTTTCAAAATGTTTTCAAATTCTTTTACTTAATTTTCGAAAATCACTTTCCCTCCTCTCACATCCTTCTATTTATGGACTAACACTATTCCTTAATGCACAATTCGAACTCCATCTTTCTTGATAAGTTCGAATTTTCTACCTCTGTCTTCCATTTTTCTTTTTCTCTGACACCTCAAGGAATCTCTATACTGTGACATAGAGGATTCCATATTTTCTTGTTCTCTTCTCTTTCATATGAGCAGGAACAAAGACAAAGGCATTCTTGTTGAAGCTGATCCTGAACCTGAAAGGACCTTGAAGCGAAAGCTAAGAGAAGCTAAGGCACAACTCTCTGCAGAGGACCTAACAGAAATCTTCAAAGAAGAAGAACCCATGGCAGCCGAAAACAACAACAATGCCAACAATGCAAGGAAGGTGCTGGGTGACTTTACTGCACCTACTCCCGACTTCTATGGGAGAAGCATCTCTATCCCTGCCATTGGAGCAAACAACTTTGAGCTTAAGCCTCAATTAGTTTCTCTAATGCAACAGAATTGCAAGTTCCATGGACTTCCATTGGAAGATCCTCATCAGTTCTTAGCTGAATTCTTGCAAATCTGTGACACTGTCAAGACTAATGGGGTTGACCCTGAGGTCTACAGACTGATGCTATTCCCTTTTGCTGTAAGAGACAGAGCTAGGACATGGTTAGACTCACAACCTAAAGAAAGCCTGGACTCATGGGAAAAGCTAGTCAATGTCTTCTTGGCAAAGTTCTTTCCACCTCAAAAATTGAGTAAGCTTAGAGTGGAAGTCCAAACCTTCAGACAGAAGGATGGAGAATCCCTCTATGAAGCTTGGGAAAGATACAAACAATTGATCAGAAAATGTCCTTCTGACATGCTTTCTGAATGGAGCATCATAGGTATTTTCTATGATGGTCTCTTTGAACTATCCAAGATGTCTTTGGATAGCTCTGCTGGAGGATCTCTTCATCTGAAGAAGACGCCTACAGAAGCTCAAGAACTAATTGAAATGGTTGCAAATAACCAATTCATGTACACTTCTGAAAAGAATCCTGTGAACAATGGGACAAATCAGAAGAAAGGAATTCTTAAGATTGATACTCTGAATGCCATTCTGGCTCAGAACAAGATATTGACTCAACAAGTCAATTTGATTTCTCAAAGTCTGTCTGGAATGCAAAATGCACCAAGCAGTACTAAGGATGCTTCATCTGAAGAAGAAGCCTATGATCCTGAGAACCCTTCAATGGAAGAGCTGAATTACCTAGGAGAACCCTATGGAAACACCTATAATTCTTCATGGAGAAATCATCCAAATTTCTTATGGAAGGATCAACAGAGACCTCAACAAGGTTTCAACAACAATAATGGTGGAAGAAACAGGTTTAGCAATGGCAAGCCTTTTCCATCATCTTCTCAGCAACAGACAGAGAATTCTAAGCAGAACCACTCTGACTTAGCAACCATGGTCTCTGATCTAATCAAAACCACTCAAAGTTTCAGGACTGAAACAAGGTCCTCCATTAGGAATTTGGAGGCACAAGTGGGACAGCTGAGCAAGAAAATTACTGAACTCCCTCCTAGTACTCTTCCAAGCAATACAGAAGAAAATCCAAAAGGAGAGTGCAAGGCCATCAACATGGCCGAATTTGGAGAGGAAGGAGAGGAAGTGAACGCCACTGAGGAAGACCTCAATGGGCGTACATTAGCCTCCAATGAGTTCCCTAATGAGGAACCATGGGAATCTGAGGCTCAAAATGAGACCATAGAGATTCCATTGGACTTACTTCTGCCTTTCATGAGCTCTGATGAGTATTCCTCCTCTGAAGAGGATGAGTATGTCACTGAAGAGCAAGTTGCTAAATACTTTGGAGCAATCATGAAGCTAAATGACAAGTTATTTGGAAATGAGACTTGGGAAAACAAACCTCCTTTGCTCACCAAAGAACTGGATGACTTGTCTAGGCAGAAATTACCTCAAAAGAGACAAGACCCTGGGAAGTTTTCACTACCTTGTACCATAGGCACCATGACCTTCAAGAAGGCTCTATGTGACTTAGGGTCAAGTGTAAACCTCATGCCTCTCTCTGTAATGGAGAAGCTAGGGATCTTTGAGGTACAAGCTGCAAGAATCTCACTAGAGATGGCAGACAATTCAAGAAAACAAGCTTATGGACTTGTAGAGGATGTTCTGGTAAAGATTGAAGACCATTACATCCCTGCTGATTTCATAGTCCTAGAGACTGGGAAGTGCATGGATGAATCCATCATCCTTGGCAGACCCTTCCCTGCCACAGCAAAGGCTGTGATTGATGTTGATGGAGGTGAACTGATCATTCAAGTGAATGAAGAATCCTTTGTGTTTAAGGCTCAAGGATATCCCTCTGTCACCATGGAGAGGAAGCATGAAGAGCTTCTCTCAAATCAGAGTCAAACAGAGCCCCCACAGTCAAACTCTAAGTTTGGTGTTGGGAGGCCACAACCAAATTCTAAGTTTGGTGTTGAACCCCCACATTCAAACTCTAAGTTTGGTGTTGGGAGGTTCCAACATTGCTCTGAGAAAATGTGAGGCTCCATGAGAGCCCTCTGTCAAGCTACTGACATTAAAGAAGCGCTTGTTGGGAGGCAACCCAATGTTATATTTTATATATTTTCCTTTGTTATTTTATTTTATTTTGTAGGTTGATGATCATGAGAAGTCACAAAATCAATTGAAAAAGCAAAAACAGAATGAAAAACAGGAAGAAAAACAGCACACCCTGGAGGAAGAACCTACTGGCGTTTAAACGCCAGTAAGGCTAGCAGATGGGCGTTTAACGCCCAGTCTGGCACCATTCTGGGCGTTTAACGCCAGAAAGGGGCACCAGACTGGCGTTAAACGCCAGAAAAGGGTAAGAACCTAGCGTTAAACGCCAGAAATGGGCACCAGCCCGGCGTTTAACGCCAGAATTGGCTCAAAACGCATTTTTGCATGCCATTTGGTGCAGGGATGACTTTTCCTTGACACCTCAGGATCTGTGGACCCCACAGGATCCCCACCAACCCCACCACTCTCTCTCTTCTTCACCCATTCACCAATCACCTCAACACCTCTTCCCCAAAAACCCTTCACCTATCAAATCCCATATTTCTCTTCACCACTCACATCCATCCTTCATAAAACCCCACCTACCTCACCTTCAAATTCAAACCACTTTCCCTCCCAAACTCACCCTCCCATAGCCGAACCATAACCCTTCCTCCACTCCTATATATACCCATCTTCACTCCTTCATTTTCCCACAACCTAAACACCACTTCTTCCCCTTTTTGGCCGAACACTAAGCCATTCCCTTCTTTCTCATTTCTTCTTCTTCTACTCTCTTCTTTCTTCTTTTGCTCGAGGACGAGCAAACCTTTTAAGTTTGGTGTGGTAAAAGCATTGCTTTTTGTTTTTCCATAACCATTTATGGCATCCAAGGCCGGAGAAACCTCTAGAAAGAGGAAAGGGAAGGCAAAAGCTTCTACCTCCGAGTCATGGGAGATGGAGAGATTCATCTCAAGGGTGCATCAAGACCACTTCTATGAAGTCGTGGCCTTGAAGAAGGTGATCTCCGAGGTCCCTTTTTAACTCAAAAAGAGTGAATATCCGGAGATCCGACATGAGATCCGAAGAAGAGGTTGGGAAGTTCTTACCAACCCCATTCAACAAGTCAGAATCTTAATGGTTCAAGAGTTCTATGCCAATGCATGGATCACCAAGAACCATGATCAAAGTGTGAACCCGGATCCAAAGAATTGGCTTACTATGGTTCGGGGAAAATACTTGGATTTTAGTCCGGAAAGTGTAAGGTTGGCATTCAACTTGCCTATGATGCAAGGAGATGAACATCCTTACACTAGAAGGGTCAACTTTGATCAAAGGTTGGACCAAGTCCTCACTGACATTTGTGAAGAGGGCGCCCAATGGAAGAGAGATTCAAGAGGGAAGCCAGTTCAACTAAGAAGGCATGACCTCAAGCCCGTGGCTAGAGGATGGTTGGAGTTTATCCAACGCTCAATCATTCCCACTAGCAACCGGTCCGAAGTTACTCTAGACCGGGCCATCATGATTCATAGCATCATGATTGGAGAAGAAGTGGAAGTTCATGAGGTTATAGCCCAAGAACTCTATAAGGTGGTGGACAAGTCCTCCACCTTGGCAAGGTTAGCCTTTCCTCACCTCATTTGTCACCTCTGTTATTCAGTTGGGGTTGGCATAGAAGGAGACACCCCCATTGATGAGGATAAGCCCATCACTAAGAAAAGGATGGAGCAAACAAGAGACCCCTCTCATCATGAGATCCCTGAGATGCCTCAAGGGATGCACTTTCCTCCACAAGACTATTGGGAGCAACTGAACACCTCCCTAGGAGAATTGAGTTCCAACATGGGACAACTAAGGGTGGAGCACCAAGAACATTCCATCCTCCTCCATGAAATTAGAGAAGATCAAAGAATCATGAGAGAGGAGCAACAAAGACAAGGAAGAGACATTGAGGAGCTCAAGCACTCCATAAGATCTTTAAGAGGAAGAACAAGCCGCCATCACTAAGGTGGACCCGTTCTTTAATCTCCTTGTTCTTTATTTTCTTGTTTTTCAAAAATTTATGCTTTATGTTTATCCATGTTTGTGTCTTGTGATCATTAGTGTCTTAGTGTCTATGCCTTAAAGTTATGAATTTCCTATGAATCCATCACCTTTCTTAAATAAACAATGTTCTTAATTGAAAAAGAAAAAGAATTGCATGAATTGTGAATTTTATAACAGTTTAATTATTTTGATGTGGTGGCAACACTTTTGTTTTCTGAATGCATGCTTAAACAGTGCATATGTCTTTTGAATTTGTGATTCATGAATGTTGGCTCTTGAAAGAATGATGAAAAAGGAGACATGTTACTGAGGATCTGAAAAATCATCAAAATGATTCTTGAAGCAAGAAAAAGCAGTGAATACAAAAAAAAATGAAAAAAAGAAAAAAAGAGACGAAAAAAAAAGAGAGAAAGAAAAAGAAAAGAAAAAGAAATAAATAAAGTTGTGATCCAAGGCAAAAAGAGTGTGCTTAAGAACCCTGGACACCTCTAATTGGGGACTTTAGCAAAGCTGAGTCACAATCTGAAAAGGTTCACCCAATTATGTGTCTGTGGCATGTATGTATCCGGTGGTAATACTGGAAGACAGAGTGCTTTGGGCCACAGCCAAGACTCAATAAGTAGCTGTGTTCAAGAATCATCATACTTAACTAGGAGAATCAATGACATTATCTGGATTCTGAGTTCCTAAAGAAGCCAATCATTCTGAATTTCAAAGGATAAAGTGAGATGCCAAAACTGTTCAGAGGCAAAAAGCTAAAAGCCCCGCTCATCTAATTAATACTGATCTTCATAGATGTTTTTGGAATTCATTGCATATTCTCTTCTTTTTATCTTATTTGATTTTCAGTTGCTTGAGGACAAGCAACAATTTAAGTTTGGTGTTGTGATGAGCGGATAATTTGTACGCTTTTTGGCATTGTTTTTAGTATGTTTTTAGTATGATTTAGTTAGTTTTTAGTATATTTTTATTAGTTTTTAGTTAAAATTCACTTTTCTGGACTTTACTATGAGTTTGTGTGTTTTTCTGTGATTTCAGGTATTTTCTGGCTGAAATTGAGGGACCTGAGCAAAAATCTGATTCAGAGACTGAAAAGGACTGCAGATGCTGTTGGATTCTGACTTCCCTGCACTCGAAGTAGATTTTCTGGAGCTACAGAAGCCCAATTGGCGCGCTCTCAATGGCGTTGGAAAGTAGACATCCTGGGCTTTCCAGCAATATATGATAGTCCATACTTTGCCCAAGATTTGATGGCCCAAACTGGCGTTCAAAGTCACCTTCAGAAATTCCAGCGTTAAACGCCGGAACTGGCACCAAAATGGGAGTTAAACGCCCAAACTGGCACAAAAGCTGGCGTTTAACTCCGAGAAGAGTCTCTACACGAAAATGCTTCATTGCTCAGCCCAAGCACACACCAAGTGGGCCCGGAAGTGGATTTTTATGTCATTTACTCATCTTTGTAAACCTTAGGCTACTAGTTTTCTATAAGTAGGACCTTTTACTATTGTGTTATCATCTTTTGATCATGTTTTATGATTGAACCCTCTTTGGGAGGCTGGCCATTCGGCCATGCCTAGACCTTGTTCTTATGTATTTTCAACGGTGGAGTTTCTACACACCATAAATTAAGGTGTGGAGCTCTGCTGTACCTCGAAGTATTAATGCAATTACTATTGTTCTTCTATTCAATTCCGCTTGTTCTTGTTCTAGGATATCACTTGTTCTTCAACTTGATGAATGTGATGATCCGTGACACTCATCATCATTCTCACCTATGAACGTGTGCCTGACAACCACCTCCGTTCTACCTTAGATTGGGTGAATATCTCTTGGATTCCTGATACACGATGCATGGTTGATCGCCTGACAACCGAGTGCTCGCCTGACAACCGAGCCAGCCATTCCGTGAGATCAGAGTCTTCGTGGTATAGGCTAGAACTGATGGCGGCATTCAAGAGAATCCGGAAGGTCTAACCTTGTCTGTGGTATTCTGAGTAGGATTCAATGATTGAATGACTGTGACGTGCTTCAAACTCCTGATGGCGGGGCGTTAGTGACAGACGCAAAAGAATCACTGGATTCTATTCCGGCCTGATCGAGAACCGACAGATGGATAGCCGTGCCGTGACAGGGTGCGTTGAACATTTCCACTGAGAGGATGGGAGGTAGCCACTGACAACGGTGAAACCCTTGCATAAGCTTGCCATGGAAAGGAGTAAGAAGGATTGGATGAAGACAGTAGGAAAGCAGAGAGACGGAAGGGACACAGCATCTTCATGCGCTTATCTGAAACTCCCACCAATGAATTACATAAGTATCTCTATCTTTATCTTTATGTTTTATTCATCATCTATACCCATTTGAGTCTGCCTGACTAAGATTTACAAGATGACCATAGCTTGCTTCATACCAACAATCTCCGTGGGATCGACCCTTACTCGCGTAAGGTTTATTACTTGGACGACCCAGTGCACTTGCTGGTTAGTTGTGCGAAGTTGTGTTTATGCCATGGTATTGAACACCAAGTTTTTGGGGTTCATTACCGGGGATTATGAAAGTTGTGAAAAGTATTGTTCACAATTTCGCGCACCAAGGGTCAAAAAGATGGAACTGAAAAAGCACCAGGAAGATGTTGATCCACACGAAAACTTCAAAAAAATTGAAAGCAAACCCCTAAATTCAGAATTATTGAGAAGCCCCAAAAAGACATGCATTCAAAAATTCGATTTACATACTAAAATTCAGAACAGTCCCAATTCTTCATTCTCAATCAATGCATTTAGAATATTCATTCCATAGTAAAATTAAGAAGCTTTCTTACCAACCTGATGTTAAAAAAATCTAAGTAAGAAGCAAAAGATGACTCTATACTTGATATATGCTTGCAATTTTGTTTTATCTAAGTTCACGAAGATAAGAAAAAGAGAAAAAGCAATAAGAAAAGTTCATACCAAGTGGTCAATACTGGTGGTTCATTGCATGAAGGCACTGGACAATTCTAAGTATCATGCCTGTTCTCATCAACCGCAAACTGCTTCTTTCCGTACCTTAACACAGCTTTAAGAATAGAAGTTGCAATAAAAATATAATAGTGGGAATTTGTTTAACCAGGGTCAAAAAGATGGAACTGAAAAAGCACCAGGAAGATGTTGATCCACATGAAAACTTCAGAAAAATTGAAAGCAAACCCCTAAATTCAGAATTATTGAGAAGCCCCAAAAAGACATGCATTCAGAAATTCAATTTACATACTAAATTTCAGAACAGTCCCAATTCTTCATTCACAATCAATACATTCAGAATATTCATTCCATAGTAAAATTAAGAAGCTTTCTTACCAATAAGCAGAGGAGGAGGAGGGGGGTTACAGCCCTTGCGAAGAGGAGAAGGCGAGACAGGGGAAGAAGTGGAAACGGGAGAAGGAGAGGGGTTTTTCGAACATGACCCTGTACTTGGAGCCGAGATAGGAAGAGGGGGAGCCGTGGAGCAGCGTGCGTGGAGGAGAGCACCGCGCCGACACCCGTGGAGGAGAGCACCACGCAGGAGCCCGTGGATGAGAGCAACGTTCCGATGACCGTGAAAGGGAGAACCGCGCTGTCGCCGTTTGGAGTGAAAGCGATTGAGAGTTGCGGTCGATGAGGAGGAGAGCCGCGATCGGTGGTGTGGCCGTCTGCGTAATAATGTTAGGGTTACAGTATCTCTGATGAAATGAGGAAGCTAAGTGATGAACGAATGAAGTGATGAACTGATGAAGAGCATTGTGTCTTTTCTTTCCTTTTTTTTTTAAGTTATTTGATTGGAAAATAATTGGTGGGAATATGAAAAGTTCCCCTCTAAAATTTGTAACTGGAAATAATTTTAGGCAACTTTTTATAAATGTTATTTATTTAATTTTTTTTATAACTTTTATAACATGTTGTATTTTTATTTAAAAATGTTGTCTTAAATATTTTATATTGTAACATTTATTGAGTGTTGTTTTAGATATCAAAGACAACAATTTTTGTGGGTGGCCAAAAATTTAGTTATCTTAGCCTTATTCAAAGGTAACACGTCAAAAATGTTGTCATTGCCTATTTAAGGCAACTTTTGTTAAATGTTACTTCGAATAAGGGTTACTGATGAGCGGATAATTTATACACTTTTTGGCATTGTTTTTAGTATGTTTTTGGTAGTTTTAGTTGAGTTTTTAGTATATTTTTATTAGTTTTTAATTAAAATTCACTTTTCTGGACTTTACTATGAGTTTGTGTGTTTTTCTGTGACTTCAGGTATTTTCTGGCTGAAATTGAAGGTTCTGAGCAAAAATCTGATTCAGAGACTGAAAAGGACTGCAGATGCTGTTGGATTCTGACCTTCCTGCACTCGAAATGGATTTTCTGGAGCTACAGAAGCCCAATTGGCGCGCTCTCAACGGCGTTGGAAAGTAGACATCCTGGGCTTTCCAGCAATATATGATAGTCCATACTTTTCCCAAGATTTGATGGCCCAAACCGGCGTTCAAAGTCACCTCAAGAAATCCCAGCGTTAAACGCTGGAACTGGCACCCAAATGGGAGTTAAACGCCCAAACTGGCATAAAAGCTGGCGTTTAACTCCAAGAAGAGTCTCTACACGAAATTGCTTCATTGCTCAGCCCAAGCACACACCAAGTGGGCCCGGAAGTGGATTTTTATGTCATTTACTCATTTCTGTAAACCTTAGGCTACTAGTTATCTATAAGTAGGACCTTTACTATTGTATTAGAGGACTTTGGTAGCTATCTTCGTTTTATGCTATCTTAGATCATTGGGAGGCTGGCCATTCGGCCATGCCTAGACCTTATGCTTATGTATTTCAACGGTGGAGTTTCTACACACCATAGATTAAGGTGTGGAGCTCTGCTGTACCTCGAGTATTAATGCAATTACTATTGTTCTTCCATTCAATTCCGCTTGTTCTTTGTCCAAGATATCACTTGTTCTTCAACTTGATGAATGTGATGATCCGTGACACTCATCATCATTCTCACCTATGAACAAGGTGACTGACAACCACTTCTGTTCTACAAGCAATCAAGGCTCTAGTGAATATCTCTTGGATTCCTGATTGCACGATGCATGGTTGATCGCCTGACAACCGAGTGCTCGCCTGACAAACGAGCCAACCATTCCGTGAGATCAGAGTCTTCGTGGTATAGGCAAGAACTGATGGCGGCATTCAAGAAAATCCGGAAGGTCTAACCTTGTCTGTGGTATTCTGAGTAGGATTCAATGACTGAATGACTGTGACGTGCTTCAAACTCCTAGCAGGCGGGGCATTAGTGACAGACGCAAAAGTATCGATGGATATTATTCCGGCCTGACCGAGAACCGACAGCTGAATTCCGCTATGCTGTGACAGAGCATATGCAATCGCTTTCACTGAGAGGATGGGAGGTAGCCATTGACAACGGTGAAACCCTACACGAGCTTGCCATGGAAAGGAGTAAGAAGGATTGGATGAAGACAGTAGGAAAGCAGAGAGACGGAAGGGAAGGCATCTTCATGCGCTTATCTGAAGTTCCTACCAATGACTTACATAAGTATCTCTATCTTTATCTTTTATGTTATTTTCGTTCATCATCATATCCATTTGAGTCTGCCTGACTAAGATTTGCAAGATGACCATAGCTTGCTTCATAGCAACAATCTCCGTGGGATCGACCCTTACTCACGTAAGGTATTACTTGGACGACCCAGTGCACTTGCTGGTTAGTTGTGCGAAGTTGTGTAATGCCATGGGATTGAACTACCAAGTTTTTGGAGTTCATGACCGGGGATTATGAGAGTTGTGAAAAGTATTGTTCACAATTTCGCGCACCAAGTTTTTGGCGCCGTTGCCGGGGATTGTTCAAGTTTTGAGCAAGCTTTTGGTAACAATGCCAGGGATTGTTCAGTTTGGACAACTGACGGTTCATCTTGTTGCTTAGATTAGGTATTTTTTTTTTCGAAATTCTTGAAGATGAATTCTAGAGTTTCATGATGATTTGTTGAAATCTGGCTGGCTGAGAAGCCATGTCTAATCTCATTGGACCGAGGTTTCAACTTATCATCACAAGAGCTTTTTGATTTTTTATCAATCTTGCTTTTGGAGCAGTGATCTGCTAAGGCTTGGTTGGCCTTTGGCCATGTCTAGTGTTTTGGACCGAAGCTTTCAAAGCTGTGAAGCCATGTCTAATTCCTGGACCGGAGTCTTAGACTAGCATTGCACTGATTCCTGGAATTCTCATTAAGAATTTTGATATCTTTTTCCACTTAATTTTCGAAAAAAACACAAAAAAATTCAAAAAAAAAATTTCATAAAAATCAAAAATATGTTATGTTCCTTGTTGAGACACTAGTCTCATCTTAAGTTTGGTGTCAATTGCATACATTCATTCATGTATCTTAAGGATCTTCAAGTAATTCTTGATGATTTCTTACTCTGATCTTTGAATTCTTTTGGCTTGAGTGTTTATGTGTCTCATATAGTGTCAGTAGTATACAAACTGCTAAGTTTGGTGTCTTGCATGCATTGTTATTTCATTCTTGTTGCATTTTGATTATTTAAAAATCCAAAAATATTTTTAAGTTGTGTCTTTTCAAGTCAATAATACAAAGAATTGAAGATTCAGAACATGCTGCAGAGGAATTATACAGAAAAAGCTGAGCATTCAAAAAAGCCCAGTGAAGAAGACAGACTGGCGTTTAAACGCCAGCCAGGGTACCTGGTTGGGCGTTTAACGCCCAAAGAGGTAGCATTTTGGGCGTTAAACGCCAGAATGGAGGCCATTCTGGGCGTTTAACGCCAGGATGGCAAAAGGGGGAAGATTTTGTTTTTCAAATCATTTTTTTTTCAAGTTTTCTAAGCTTTTGAAAATCAAATCTTTTTCAAATCATATCTTTTCAATCAAATGTTTTCAAAATCAATTCCTTTCCTTTTTCAAAGATACTTACTAACAATTAATGATTTGATTGAACATCTCAAATATGTTGCCTTTTCTGTTGAGGAAGGTTTAATGTTTGAATCATATCTTTTCTTGTTAGACAAGTCATTGATTTTCAAAATCAAATCTTTTAAAAAAATTGTTTTCAAGACATATCTTTTAAAATTATTTTTGAATCAAATCTTTTCAATCATATCTCTTTAATCACATCTTTTTCAAAATCAGTTTTCAATCAAATCTTTTCAACTTCTAATTTCAAAATCTTTTTCAAAAATCACTTGATTTCTTTTCCACTTTCAATTTTCGAAAATTATCAATCAATTTTTAAAATGCTTTTGACATCTTTCTAATTAATTTTCGAAAATTCTCTTCCCTCCTTCTCACATCCTTCTATTTATGGAGTACTACTCCTTCTTAATGCACAATTCGAACTTTATCTCATCAAGTTCGAATTCTTCTACCTTCTTTCTTCTATTTTTCTTTTCCTCTGACACCTCAAGGAATCTCTATACTGTGACATAGAGGATTCCACATCTTCTTGTTCTCTTCTCTTTTATATGAGCAGGAGCAGAGACAAAGGCATTCTTGTTGAAGCTGACCCTGAACCTGAAAGGACCTTGAAGAGAAAGCTAAGAGAAGCCAAAGCACAACTCTCTTTAGAGGACCTGACCGAATTCTTCAAAGAAGAAGAACACATGGCAGCCGAAAACAACAACAATGCCAACAATGCAAGGAAGGTGCTGGGTGACTTTACTGCACCTACTCCCGACTTCTATGGGAGAAGCATCTCTATCCCTACCATTGGAGCAAACAACTTTGAGCTTAAGCCTCAATTAGTTTCTCTAATGCAACAGAATTGCAAATTCCATGGACTTCCAATGGAAGATCCTCATCAGTTTTTAGCTGAGTTCTTGCAAATCTGTGACACAGTCAAGACTAATGGGGTTAACCCTGAGGTCTACAGACTGATGCTATTCCCTTTTGCTGTAAGAGACAGAGCTAGAATATGGTTGGATTCACAACCTAAAGATAGCCTGGACTCTTGGGAAAAGCTAGTCAATGCCTTCTTGGCAAAGTTCTTTCCACCTCAAAAATGGAGTAAGCTTAGAGTGGAAGTCCAAACCTTCAGACAGAAGGATGGAGAATCCCTCTATGAAGCTTGGGAAAGATACAAACAATTAATCAGAAAATGTCCCTCAGACATGCTTTCTGAATGGAGCATCATAGGTATTTTCTATGATGGTCTCTCTGAACTATCCAAGATGTCTCTGGATAGCTCTGCTGGAGGATCTCTTCATCTGAAGAAGACGCCTACAGAGGCTCAGGAACTAATTGAAATGGTTGCAAATAACCAATTCATGTACACTTCTGAAAGGAATCCTGTGAACAATGGGACAAGTCAGAAGAAAGGAGTTCTTGAGATTGATGCTCTGAATGCCATACTGGCTCAGAATAAGATATTGACTCAACAAGTCAATTTGATTTCTCAAAGTCTGTCTGGAATGCAAAAAGCACCTGGCAGTACTAAGGATGCTTCATCTGAGGAAGAAGCTTATGATCCTGAGAACCCTTCAATGGAAGAGGTGAATTACCTAGGAGAGCCCTATGGAAATACTTATAATTCTTCATGGAGAAATCATCCAAATTTCTCATGGATGAATCAAGAGAGACCTCAACAAGGTTTCAATAACAATAATGGTGGAAGAAACAGGTTTAGCAATGGCAAGCCTTTTCCATCATCTTCTCAGCAACAGACAGAGAGTTCTAAGCAGAATACCTCTGACTTAGCAACAATGGTCTCTGATCTAATCAAAACCACTCAAAGTTTCATGAATGAAACAAGGTCCTCCATCAGAAATTTGGAAGGACAAGTGGGTCAGCTGAGCAAGAAAATTACTGAACTCCCTCCTAGTACTCTCCCAAGCAACACAGAAGAAAATCCAAAAGGAGAGTGCAAAGTCATCAATATGGCCGAATTCTGGGAGGAAGGAGAGGCAGTGAACGCCACTGAGGAAGACCTCAATGGGCGTGCACCAACCTCCTCTGAGTTCCCCAATGAGGAACCATGGGAATCTGAGGCTCAAAATAAGACCATAGAGATTCCATTGGAATTACTTCTGCCATTCATGAGCTCTGATGAGTATTTTTCCTCTGAAGAGGATGAGTATGTCACTGAAGAGCAAGTTGCTAAATACCTTGGAGCAATCATGAAGCTAAATGACAAGTTATTTGGAAATGAGACTTGGGAAGATGAACCTCCTTTGCTCACCAAAGAACTGGATGACTTGTCTAGGCAGAAATTACCTCAAAAGAGACAAGATCCTGGGAAGTTTTCCACACCTTGTACCATAGGCACCATGACCTTCAAGAAGGCCTTGTGTGACTTAGGGTCAAGTGTAAACCTCATGCCCCTCTCTGTAATGGAGAAGCTAGGGATCTTTGAGGTGCAAGCTGCAAAAATCTCACAAGAGATGGCAGACAACTCGAGAAAACAAGCTCATGGACTTGTAGAGGATGTTCTGGTAAAAGTTGAAGACCATTACATCCCTACTGATTTCATAGTCCTAGAGACTGGGAAGTGCATGGATGAAACCATCATCCTTGGCAGACCCTTCCTAGCCACAGCAAAGGCTGTGATTGATGTTGATAGAGGAGAGTTAATCATTCAAGTGAATGAAGAATCCTTAGTATTTAAGGCTCAAGGATATCCCTCTATCACCATGGAGAAGAAGCATGAAGAGCTTCTCTCAAAACAGAGCCAAACAAAGCCCCCACAGTCAAACTCTAAGTTTGGTGTTGGGAGGCCACAACCAAACTCTAAGTTTGGTGTTGAACCCCCACATTCAAACTCTAAGTTTGGTGTTGGGAGGTTCCAACATGGCTCTGAGTATCTGTGAGGCTCCATGAGAGTTCTCTGTCAAGCTAATGACATTAAAGAAGCGCTTGTTGGGAGGCAACCCAATGTTTTGTAATTAACTATTTCCTTTTGTTATTTTATTTCTTTTGTAGGTTGATGATCATGAGAAGTCACAAAATCAATGAAAAAAGAAAAAACAAAATGAAAAACAGGAAGAAAAACAGCACACCCTGGAGGAAGATGTTGCTGGCGTTTAAACGCCAGTGAGGTTAGCTGTTGGGCGTTTAACGCCCAGTCTGGCACCATTCTGGGCGTTTAACGCCAGAAAGGGGCACCAGACTGGCGTTAAACGCCAGAAAAGGGCAAGAACCTGGCGTTAAACGCCAGGAATGGGCACCAGCTGACGATTGGATTTTTGACGGTTTAGAATTTCTCAAATAAAACCTCGTTGTAAAGTATAGTTTCCAAACCAAACAATAATCCTTTCGTACAAAAAGTTGTTTGTCACTAGTACAAACCCCTAAAATTTATAAACCGAAGTATTGGACCTCGGGTCGTTCTCCCTAGGACTTACAATAAAGTGTCTTGTTATTGGTTGTGAGTTATTTTGGGGTTTTAGATGAGAAACATGAATAGTAAATGGTAAGAAAACTTTATTAAGAAAATAGTCTTGGCAAGATTTGATTGTCAAGGATCTTCATCATTATCACTAGCCACAAGTATGGTAGTTGCAAGGATTAATCCCACTTAGTCATCCTTAAATCAATTAACAAAGGAAAGTCAAGTGAGTTATATCAATCCTAGTCCATAAGTCCTAGCTTTCCACTAATTGGATTAATGAAGGCTAGAGTTAATGGCTATCAACTAGCAATCAATTGGACACTAGTGACTCAAGAAATCCTAAGTTACCTTCTCAAGCCAAGAACATAAAATCCTACTCTAACATCCTCTCAAGCATTTCATCAAACACTTGGAAGGCATAAAAGGAAAACATAGTAAATCAACAACAAGAATGAAATCTAACAACAATTATTGAAAGAGATCAACAACAACAATCAAAAAACACTTTATTATGAATTACCTTTATTGAATTGGAAGGAAGTAAAAAGAAACAATGCTAGATCTACAACTAACATAAGAACATCATAAAGGAAATTGCAATAAAAGAATGGAAGGAGAATGAATGTAACTTCAAGAAATTGAGATGTAGAAGTAGAAGAACATAAACCTAAAATCTAGATCTAAGAACTAAACCTAATCCTAATTCTAATTCTAGAGAGAAGTGAGAGCTTCTCTCTCTAGAAAACTAAGCTAAAAAACTAATCCTAGTGTGTGTGTATGAGTGTATGAACATGTGTTGTCAATCCCCTTCAATCCTTGGCTTTTATGTGCATTTTGGCGCCAAAGTTGGTTGCTGAAACCTCTCCAAAATCGCCAGGCACGTGTTACATAAATGAAGTCATGTGACATCATCGGCGCGTGCGCGCATGGTACGCGTGCGCGCCCTTGGCCTGTTTCGCAATGTGCGCGCGAGCGCCTAGTGCGCGTACGCGTACATGACCTGGATCAGCTCTTTTGGCTTTTAGTGCTTCTCTCCACTTGTATGCTTCCTTCCTTGCTTCCTTTGATCCATGTCTAGCCTATTTTAATCCTGGAATTACTAGCAAACACATCAAGGCATCTTATGGAATCAAAGAGAATTTTAGAATTAATCAAAATAAGGTTTAAAAGCATGTTTTTACACTTAGGCACAAATACGGGAGAGATAACAAAACCATGCTAATTTATAGGCTAAATGTGACAAAAGGTTATCAAAATACTTTAAATTCAATACAAGACAAAGCCTCAAATTGGGGTTTGTCAACCTCCCCACACTTAAACCTTAGCATGTCCTCATGCTAAAATAAGAAGGAACTAAGGGTTGTGACATTGAATGCAACTAAACTATATGAATCCTATCTAAATGCAACTATCTAAAGCAATTGGGAATACTTAGTTCAAACAAATCAATTCCCAAGAGACATGCGTAAGCACAAGAGCTAGGCATATAGGAACTAAGTCCAAACCACAATTGTATTGAATTATCAAAAAGAGCTTAAACTTGCAAGAATATAGATAATATGGGTGAATACATGTAATTGAGCTTTTGAACCCTCACCGGATGTGCATCCGCTCTATTCACTCAAGTGTTTAAGGGTTAATCACTCAATTCTCTTCTAATCAAGCTTTCCAAAATTTGATTTTCTTCTAACAATCAACATTTATTCAATGCATGCATACATTCATCATGAGGTCTTTCAGTTAGGTTGTAATGGGGTTAGGGTCAAGGTAGGATCATTTATGGTTAAGTGGACTAGGATTTGAATCCTTGATTAGCATAGACTTTCCCACCTAACCTACATAATGACCTATACAAATTCGAACTATTCTACCCACCCATTTTTCACTTTTTCTTGCATACTCATACATTCTTATTTTATTCATAACACCTATGCATTGATTCCTTTTTATTGACTTTACTTTGGAGCAATTTGTCCCCTCTTTACTATATATTTTTCTTCTTTTTCTTCTATATATTTTTTTTCTTTTGTTCTTCTCATTTTCACTTTTGTTTCTCTTTTCTTTTTTTTTCTCTTTTTTTTTTCTTTTCATTTCTTTTTTTCTTTTGTCAACTATATACAAAAACATCAATGCATAAGGTCTATTCATTTGATCAATACATGAGTATGTACCCAATTCCTAAACATGAAAGTGTACTACCTCTTTTTCCCATCCAATGTTCCCAAGCCTCACCAACTTTGAATAATACACACTCTCATTAGCCTAGGCTAATCAAAGATCCAAACAAGGACTTTTCTTAGTTTTTCGCCTTGGGCTTGTAATGTGCTAAATTGAGAATAAGTTGGTTAAGCATAGGCTCAAAATTGGCTAACAATGGAGAATAAAGGGTTGGCTATTTGGGTAAGTGGCTAATGAAGTAATGGCCTTAATCATATAAATGCATAAATACAAGAAATAAATGGACATATAGAATCAAGCAAATCAAGGATTACAATCATAGAAAGAGAATAAATTCACACAAGAATGGAAAATAAGTGGTTATAAAATGTAACCACATCAATAGGCTCAAGTCTCACAAGCTTGTGTTCTTAGTTCAATACATGCTTCACAAAGTATGAAATTCAAGCAAGTTCACCAAAATTTTCCTTCAACCAATTGGGTAAATGCCCTATATTTAAACTTCTTGGAAACTTCCAATGTTTGAATAAGCATTGTTGTGATTGAAAAATTCAAAAAAAAAATTTCTTAGTTCACCCTTTCCTTTTTCACTTAAAATCGATTTCTCATGCAAAAAGGGTAACTAAACAATCCAAGTATGATTTCTAATCACAACCACAAACTAAAACAAAGATAAGCAAAAAGATAAGCAAAATGTATAAAGAGAATATCCAACCAAAAGTACGAAATCTATCATCAAAAACATCTAAAAACATCCAAACATCAAAATATCTAAAATCCAAAATAACTACTAAAAGTATCCAAAATAACTAGAAATGCATCAAAATATATACAAAATGTGCAAAATAAAATAACTGGGCTGAAAAGTTCACCGGTTCCCAAAATAATGCTACCGGTGCCCTCCCCACACTTAAAATCAAGCATCGTCCTCGATGCTAAACCGGAGGATCAGTGGGAGGTACAACGATAGGCTCAGGCTCGGACTGTGGGACCGGCTCCTCATGAATCTCTAGTGGCTCTGTAGTGGTAGGGGAGTCCTGCTGAACCGGCGCCTCCGCATCCTCCTCCCGATGATCCTGATCATCGGAGGCCGGAGAATCGGGAAGTGGTGGTAGCTCAGCGCCCAAAGAAGTCAGTGCCTGGTCCATCCTGTCTAAACGGCGTCTAACATGGCGTCGCTCGCGCTCTAGGAATCGGAAAAGACGCTGAACTAGGAGATAAGTGGGCTCAGGGGCTGCTGGAGGATCTGTAGATGATGAAGGAGCTGCTGCTGTAGAGGATGATGGGGCAGCCGTAGGGGCTGAAGGTGAAGGTGTCCCAATGGCAGCTCTAGCCCGAGATCGGCGCCGAGCAAGTGGCTTCTCGTGCACCCAACCACCCCAGGGGATAGTAACCTCCCTGTCATCAACATCAGGGGGTGGTGGTCGCACATCATCATCCAACCATGGAACATCTGCCAGGGCCGCCATACTCGTGACCAATGTAGGAAATGGAAGTAGGCCACGAATATGCGCCCGCCACATACACTGTCTGATCAGTCTAGGGAAAGAGACCTCCTTCCCCTCCATGGCACACCCAATCAGTAGAAGCATCTCCATAGGAATCTCAGAGAAGTGGGTGGTGGGAAGGACATAGCAGGCAAAGATCATCTGCCAAGTCTTGGCCTCCCTAGTCAAGTGGGTAAACAACATCCCCTTCGGCTTGGTATTGTTGGCATCCATAACCCAAGTAGCCTCTGGTAACCCAATGACAGTCCTGAGTGCCTCATAATCAAAGGTCATACTGTGAATGGCTAACTCAGCCTGCTGATGGGCACACAACTCATCCGGGACATGCCGGCACTGTAGTGCCTCCTCAATGGCAGTCTCAGTGAGCATAATCTCCCTACCCCTCACCTGAACCGAATCTAATGTCGGACGGAAGAAGTTGCAGTAAAATTCCTTCACCCAGGATACATTGATATCCCCCAAATCCCGGTCGACAAAGTCAATACCCAATTCAATGATCCGACCGGAAATAGGACGTCTCACATCCATCGGGAGAAGCAGCTTCTTCTCAATGTTGAGCTTTGTAGTCCGATATTTAGAAAATCGGAGCTCACAGTAGAGATTAGGGAATTTGTCCGGACTGGTGGAAGGAAACTGCTGATTTTCTTTGTCCACATCATTTAATGGGTTCTTGGCATAATTCTTATAGGTGGAAGGAATGGAGGGGGTGGAGTGTTTTCTCTTTTTGGAGGTAGTGGCTATGGCTTTGCCTTTGTCAGTCATCCTGAAAATATGATAAAATATAATAAGGCATTTAGCATTTAGTAGATAAAGCATGTTTAGGAGACAATTGTCAAAAAGAAACAACCATGATGTTGTAATGAATAGGTAAATGTGAACAAATAAACCAAGAAAGCAAATATCATTAAAAGTAACAACTCACATTCAAAATGCAAGAATATCATCATAATCTTGGAAGAATTGTCAAAGAGGGTTAAAGGGAGTGGAAGTTAGAAAGTTAGAGAAATTAGTAGGTTAAAGAAAATGGATTAGTAATATGATGAGATTTATGCATAGTGAAAAGAAAAGTCGTGGTTCATGTTCACAAAGAATATGCAAACCCGGAAAGTCAAAGAGAAACGGGATGTTGCCCAAAATTGGATTAAAGACCAAAATGAACTAATTTCCTTGAAAATTGGGCAGCATTTCGGCTTAAAATTGGACGTTCCCGGATAGCAAATAATCACAGTTAACATAGAAAACAACATCAAATAACATAGAAAACAACATCAAATAGTACAGCACCACTGATATAGTATTGAGGCAGCACGAAATGCATACACACAGGCCAAAAAGCAGCATATAACATCCAAATAAACAGACAGCAAGTAAGCACATACGGAGCACTTATCAGGCCTAGAATCCTCTATCCAGCCCTAGCTACCTAACCGCAGTTATTTCTAACTAACCTAACATGCAAAATTCGAATTTAAACTAACTAGCATACAATTGAACTAACTAATATACATGAGCAACAAAAGAAAACAGAGAAAATGCATAAACGGAGCAAGAACCTGGGAGCAGGGGGGTCAGTGACGGAAGGGAAAATGGGAGAGAAATGCAGCCAAGAACAGCGCCGCCGTGAACGGTGGCGGGAAAGACGAGCAGCGGCGGTGAATGGTGGTTCTGCCGGAGGAGTGAGGAACCGAGGGAATGAATGAGAGAGAGAGAGAGTGAGAGGGGACAGAGCGGGAGGAGAGAGAGTGAGATGGGCTGCCGGCGGCGAAGATGAGGTGGTGGCGGTGGGTGTTCGGCGGTGAGACAGAGGAAGAGAGAGATGAGACTGAGTTGGTGAAGAGGAGGGAAGGAGTGAGAGAATGGGAGAAAGAGGGTTGTGGGTGAACAGTGGTGGTCACGGTGGTGGTTAATGGCGCTGCTGTGGCGGGCGTTGGAGGTTGAGAGAAGGAAGAAGATGATGGGGGTTGAGGGGGTGAGTGCGCGACTGCGCAGGATGCGTCGCGCATTAGGGTTATACCAAATTTTGAATCCACGCGCGCGCGCACCTTGCGCGTCCGCGTCTATGAAGAAAACTTGCGACCTACGCGTGCGCGTACACTGCGCTTACGCGTGGATGAGAAATATAGGATGGTACGCGTGCGCGTACAACGCGCGCACGCTTTCATGAGGTTGGGCTAGAGGCATAGAGTTAGCTTGAGGCATGCCCAACTCTCGGGTCCGTGGCCTAAAGTGGTGGCAGCACGCATGGATGCGCGCGCGGCAACTGCGCGTCCGCGTACCTTTTTTAAGGTATGCATTGGCGCGTTGGCGCGATGTGCGCGCTCGCGCAGGTTAAGTTGAGCCTGGGGCTTAAGGTTAGCCCAGAGCCGGGTCAACTCTCTGGAGTTTGGCTCAAAATCCTGCAGCAGCAAATCGGCGCAGACGCGGCATGTGCGCGTCTGCGTGGATGACCATGTTCTTTGAAGCGGCGCGCACGCACGTTGTGCGCGTCCGTGTGGATTGAGTTGGGCTTAAGGCATGATGGTTGCCCAAGGGAGGCCCAACTCTCGGGAGTGTTGGCTCGTGGTGCTTCCACACAAGGACGCGTGCGCGTGCATGGTGCGCTCGCGTCTCCCCCCCCCCCCCCCTTTTTTTTTTTTTTTTCGAAAACTGATTGCTGAATGCTCCCTCCAGTGTTCACAACTCTTATTCACTTCAACCATCATGCAATTCACAAAAATGCAATTTTGACATTATTCCTCTACTACTAAACACAACATGCATGTAACTATTCTAACAATTAAGTTGTACAAACAAATTTGTATGAAACATTTACCTACAATGGTAACTCAAATCACTTATTAAGTAAATGTAAAAGATTGGAAAGAGTTTACCATGGTGGGGTGTCTCCCACCTAGCACTTTTAGTTTAAGTCCTTAAGTTGGACATTTTTGAGAAGCTCCTTGTCATGGTGGCTTATGCTTGTACTCATCCTTGAATCTCCAAGGATCTTCGCTTCTCAATTGGTTGACAGAATTTCCAACCATTTTTATTAAGCTTGGGCATAGTTCTACCCAAGATATGAGTCCCCATAGTTGGTCTTCACATAGCGAACCGGGATCCCATATCTTATTTTCGCATCCATCCGTTAGTTGAGTTTCATGATTTTGTCGGATGGGTGGATGGCATAAATGTGGTTGACACAAAGAATTCTCTTTATTCCACCAATGCTTCCTTCTAGATCCATGCAAAGTGATCCTTGTCTCAACATCATCCCTATACCTTGAGGCCTTGACCTTGACGAGCTTAACACCTACTTTCCAACCACTACACAACTCATTCTTACTTTTAATTCCACAAAGAGTTCTAAGTTGACCACCATTTTCAATCAAACCATATTCAAGTGAGAAATTAAAGCTTAGAGATAGAGATGTTACCCACTTAAATGTTGTGTTGGATGGTGACTTGGGAAGGGAGGCTTCCCCACACTTAGACAATGCAAGGTCCACTTCCTTGTGCTCTTCTTTGATTGTTTCCACCTCTTCATAATTTCCTTCAATTTCAACCTCATCGTCTTTGTTACGTGGCTTGGTGTTATCTTCAAGAACTTCATCTTGTCTAATGAGAGGCGATTCAATTTTGGATAAAAATTCATTGATGGATGAGTTCATCTCTTGATCAACCTCTTCATATTCTTCAATTTCAATATACACCATGCCATTTCCGTCTTCCTTGGGAGGTTGTGCACACTCTTCTATAATTTGAGCTTCATGTCCAATGGGAGAGAATCCCATCGTAGAGAGAAATTCATCCATGATTGAATCCATCTCTTGATAAGCTTCTTCCAAGTCTCCAATGATGACATGCCTTGGAGGTTGTGCACCCTCCTCAACATCGATATCAAGCTTCTTGGAAGAATGCTCCATGATGCTACATTCCCATGGACTTTCAACATCTCTTAAATCTTCAACCACTTCTTCCTTTTCTTCAATAACCATAGGCTCCTCCAATTGCTCTAATACAAAATAGCCTCCCTCATTTTCCACCGGGTTTTCCAATTTCTCCTTCATGCTTTGCTCTTTTTTAGGTTTTTCACATGTGGTCACGGAAGTACCTTGAGTGTTCAAGCATTGGTAGGCTAAGGTAGACACTACCTTGGTCAAGTTGGTCACAAACTCAAGTGTATCCCGCTTCATGGCTTCTTGTCCTTGAAGTAACAAAGTAAGAGGGTCGTCTATTGGGGCTTGTGGTGGATAGGAAGGTTCATCATTTTGGAGAGAGGGTTCATAATAGGAAGGTGGTTCTTCTTGGTAAGGTTGTGGAGATTGTGTGTATTGAGGTGGTTCTTGGGAGTAATCTTGATAGGGTTGTGGTGGTTCTAAGGATTCTTGCTCACAATGGTTATAAGAGTATGGTATAGGGGTTTGGTCATGTGATGGATATGGATCATAGGAAAGTGTTTGGTAATGAAAGGCTTGTGAGAATGGTTGAAGTTCATGTTGAGGATGAGATTCATAGGCATATGATGGTGATTGTTGAGTGTCACAAAAAGAGTCATCATAGCCATTAAATTGACATGCATTAGGATGGAAATTTTGCCCATAGGAGTGATCAATTTCTTGAGGCTCCTCCCATCTTTGATGGTTCCATCCTTGGTACATGTTGCCATTAAGGTTCACATCTCCTATAACACAATTAGAGCCAAACTCATAGCCAAAGTGAGAATTCATTATGGAAAAACAAAATAAAACTAACAAAATCTAGTAAACAAGCAAAAGACAAACTATTTACACTATTCACATATGTACAATAACCAATAACATAACACCATTGCAAATCCCCGGCAACGGCGCCATTTTGACGATTGGATTTTTGACGGTTTAGAATTTCTCAAATAAAACCTCGTTGTAAAGTATAGTTTCCAAACCAAACAATAATCCTTTCGTACAAAAAGTTGTTTGTCACTAGTACAAACCCCTAAAATTTATAAACCGAAGTATTGGACCTCGGGTCGTTCTCCCTAGGACTTACAATAAAGTGTCTTGTTATTGGTTGTGAGTTATTTTGGGGTTTTAGATGAGAAACATGAATAGTAAATGGTAAGAAAACTTTATTAAGAAAATAGTCTTGGCAAGATTTGATTGTCAAGGATCTTCATCATTATCACTAGCCACAAGTATGGTAGTTGCAAGGATTAATCCCACTTAGTCATCCTTAAATCAATTAACAAAGGAAAGTCAAGTGAGTTATATCAATCCTAGTCCATAAGTCCTAGCTTTCCACTAATTGGATTAATGAAGGCTAGAGTTAATGGCTATCAACTAGCAATCAATTGGACACTAGTGACTCAAGAAATCCTAAGTTACCTTCTCAAGCCAAGAACATAAAATCCTACTCTAACATCCTCTCAAGCATTTCATCAAACACTTGGAAGGCATAAAAGGAAAACATAGTAAATCAACAACAAGAATGAAATCTAACAACAATTATTGAAAGAGATCAACAACAACAATCAAAAGAAACACTTTTATTATGAATTACCTTTATTGAATTGGAAGGAAGTAAAAAGAAACAATGCTAGATCTACAACTAACATAAGAACATCATAAAGGAAATTGCAATAAAAGAATGGAAGGAGAATGAATGTAACTTCAAGAAATTGAGATGTAGAAGTAGAAGAACATAAACCTAAAATCTAGATCTAAGAACTAAACCTAATCCTAATTCTAATTCTAGAGAGAAGTGAGAGCTTCTCTCTCTAGAAAACTAAGCTAAAAAACTAATCCTAGTGTGTGTGTATGAGTGTATGAACATGTGTTGTCAATCCCCTTCAATCCTTGGCTTTTATGTGCATTTTGGCGCCAAAGTTGGTTGCTGAAACCTCTCCAAAATCGCCAGGCACGTGTTACATAAATGAAGTCATGTGACATCATCGGCGCGTGCGCGCATGGTACGCGTGCGCGCCCTTGGCCTGTTTCGCAATGTGCGCGCGAGCGCCTAGTGCGCGTACGCGTACATGACCTGGATCAGCTCTTTTGGCTTTTAGTGCTTCTCTCCACTTGTATGCTTCCTTCCTTGCTTCCTTTGATCCATGTCTAGCCTATTTTAATCCTGGAATTACTAGCAAACACATCAAGGCATCTTATGGAATCAAAGAGAATTTTAGAATTAATCAAAATAAGGTTTAAAAGCATGTTTTTACACTTAGGCACAAATACGGGAGAGATAACAAAACCATGCTAATTTATAGGCTAAATGTGACAAAAGGTTATCAAAATACTTTAAATTCAATACAAGACAAAGCCTCAAATTGGGGTTTGTCACCAGCCCGGCGTTTAACGTCAGAAATGGCTCAAAACGTGATTTTGAGCAACATTTGGTGCAGGGATGACTTTTCCTTGACACCACAGGATCTGTAGACCCCACAGGACCCCCACCTACCCCACCACCACTCTCTATCTTCTTCCCCCATTCACCAATCACCTCAATACCTCTTCCCCAAAAACCCTTCACCTATCAAATCCCATCTTTCTCTTCACCACTCACATCCATCCTTCATAAAATCCCACCTAACCTTCCATTCAAATTCAAACCACTTTTCCTCCCAAACCCACCCATAATGGCCGAACTCCATCTCCCCTCTCTCCTATAAATACCCTTCTTTATTCCTTCATTTTCACACAACCTAACCACCACTTCTCCCCTTCTTTGGCCGAATACAAAGCCATCCCTTTCTCCCTCATTTCTTCTTCTTCTACTCTCTTCTTCTTCTTTTGCTCGAGGACGAGCAAACCTTTTAAGTTTGGTGTGGCAAAAGCGTTGCTTTTTCGTTTTTCATAACCATTTATGGCATCCAAGGCCGGAGAACCCTCTAGAAAGAGGAAAGGGAAGGCAAAAGCTTCCACCTCCGAGTCATGAGAGATGGATAGATTCATCTCAAGGGTGTATCAAGACCACTTCTATGAAGTTGTGGCCTTGAAGAAGGTGATCCCCGAGGTCCCCTTTTCACTCAAAAAGGGTGAATATCCGGAGATCCGCCATGAGATCCGAAGAAGAGGTTGGGAAGTACTTACCAACCCCATTCAACAAGTCAGAATCTTGATGGTTCAAGAGTTCTATGCCAATGCATGGATCACAAAGAACCATGATCAAAGTATGAACCCGGATCCAAAGAATTATCTTACTATGGTTCGGGGGAAATACTTGGATTTCAGTCCGGAAAGTGTGAGGGTAGCGTTCAACTTGCCTACGATGCAAGGAGATGAACATCCTTACACAAGAAGGGTCAACTTTGATCAAAGGTTGGACCAAGTCCTCACAGTCATATGTGAAGAGGGCGCACAATGGAAGAGAGATTCAAGAGGCAAGCCGGTTCAATTGAGAAGGCATGACCTCAAACCCGTGGCTAGAGGATGGTTGGAGTTCATCCAACGCTCAATCATTCCCACTAGCAACCGGTCCGAAGTGACTCTAGACCGGGCCATCATGATTCATAGCATTATGATTGGAGAAGAAGTGGAAGTTCATGAGGTTATAGCCCAAGAACTCTATAAAGTGGCGGACAAGTCTTCCACCTTGGCAAGGCTAGCCTTTCCTCATCTCATTGGTCACATCTGTTATTCAGTTGGAGTTGACATAGAAGGAGACACCCCCATTGATGAGGACAAGCCCATCACTAAGAAAAGGATGGAGCACACAAGAGACCCCTCTCATCATGAGATCCCTGAGATACCTCAAGGGATGCACTTTCCTCCACAAAACTATTGGGAGCAACTGAACACCTCCCTAGGAGAATTGAGTTCCAACATGGGACAACTAAGGGTGGAGCATCAAGAACACTCCATCATCCTCCATGAAATTAGAGAAGACCAAAGAATCATGAGGGAGGAGCAACAAAGACAAGGAAGAGACATTGAGGAGCTCAAGCACTCCATAGGATCTTCAAGAGAAAGAAAGAGCCGCCATCACTAAGGTGGACCCGTTCTTTAATTTCCTTGTTCTTTATTCTTCTGTTTTTCGAATTTTATGCTTATGTTTGTCCATGTTTGTGTCTTGTGATCATTAGTGTCTTAGTGTCTATGCCTTAAAGTTATGAATGTCCTATGAATCCATCACCTTTCTTGAATAAAAACGTGCTTAATTGAGAAAAAAGGAAAGAATTGCATGAATTTTGAATTTTATAATAGTTTAATTATTTTGATGTGGTGGCAATACTCTTGTTCTCTGAATGTATGCTTAAACAGTGCATATGTATCTTGAATTTGTGGTTCATGAAGGTTGGCTCTTGAAAGAATGATGAAAAAGGAGACATGTTACTGAGGATCTGAAAAATCATTAAAAATGATTCTTGAAGCAAGAAAAAGCAGTGAATACAAAAAAAAAGAGAGAAAGCAAGCGAAAAAAAAAAGAGAAAGAAGAAAACCGAAAAAAAAAGAGAAGAGAAAAAGAAAGAAAAAGAAAGAATAAAGTTGTGATCCAAGGCAAAAAGAGTGTGCTTAAGAACCCTGGACACCTCTAATTGGGGACTTTAGCAAAGCTGAGTCACAATCTGAAAAGGTTCACCCAATTATGTGTCTGTGGCATGTATGTATCCGGTGGTAATACTGGAAGACAGAGTGCTTTGGGCCACGGCCAAGACTCATAAAGTAGCTGTGTTCAAGAATCATCATACTTAACTAGGAGAATCAATAACACTATCTAGATTCTGAGTTCCTAAAGAAGCCAACCATTCTGAATTTCAAAGGATAGAATGAGATGCCAAAACTGCTCAGAGGCAAAAAGCTAAAAGCCCCGCTCATCTAATTAATACTGATCTTCATAGATGTTTTTGGAATTCATTGCATATTCTCTTCTTTTTATCTTATTTGATTTTCAGTTGCTTGAGGACAAGCAACAATTTAAGTTTGGTGTTGTGATGAGCGGATAATTTATACACTTTTTGGCATTGTTTTTAGTATGTTTTGGTAGTTTTAGTTGAGTTTTTAGTATATTTTTATTAGTTTTTAGTTAAAATTTACTTTTCTGGACTTTACTATGAGTTTGTGTGTTTTTCTGTGATTTCAGGTATTTTCTGGCTGAAATTGAAGGTTCTGAGCAAAAATCTGATTCAGAGACTGAAAAGGACTGCAGATGCTGTTGGATTCTGACCTCCCTGCACTCGAAATGGATTTTCTGGAGCTACAGAAGCCCAATTGGCGCGCTCTCAATGGCGTTGGAAAGTAGACATCCTGGGCTTTCCAGCAATATATGATAGTCCATACTTTGCCCAAGATTTGATGGCCCAAACCGGCGTTCAAAGTCACCTCAAGAAATCCCAGCGTTAAACGCTGGAACTGGCACCCAAATGGGAGTTAAACGCCCAAACTGGCATAAAAGCTGGCGTTTAACTCCAAGAAGAGTCTCTACACGAAATTGCTTCATTGCTCAGCCCAAGCACACACCAAGTGGGCCCGGAAGTGGATTTTTATGTCATTTACTCATTTCTGTAAACCTTAGGCTACTAGTTATCTATAAGTAGGACCTTTTACTATTGTATTAGAGGACTTTGGTAGCTATCTTCGTTTTATGCTATCTTAGATCTTTGGGAGGCTGGCCATTCGGCCATGCCTAGACCTTATGCTTATGTATTTTCAACGGTGGAGTTTCTACACACCATAGATTAAGGTGTGGAGCTCTGCTGTACCTCGAGTATTAATGCAATTACTATTGTTCTTCCATTCAATTCCGCTTGTTCTTTGTCCAAGATATCACTTGTTCTTCAACTTGATGAATGTGATGATCCGTGACACTCATCATCATTCTCACCTATGAACAAGGTGACTGACAACCACTTCTGTTCTACAAGCAATCAAGGCTCTAGTGAATATCTCTTGGATTCCTGATTGCACGATGCATGGTTGATCGCCTGACAACCGAGTGCTCGCCTGACAAACGAGCCAACCATTCCGTGAGATCAGAGTCTTCGTGGTATAGGCAAGAACTGATGGCGGCATTCAAGAGAATCCGGAAGGTCTAACCTTGTCTGTGGTATTCTGAGTAGGATTCAATGACTGAATGACTGTGACGTGCTTCAAACTCCTAGCAGGCGGGGCGTTAGTGACAGACGCAAAAGTATCGATGGATATTATTCCGGCCTGACCGAGAACCGACAGCTGAATTCTGCTATGCTGTGACAAAGCATATGCAATCGCTTTCACTGAGAGGATGGGAGGTAGCCATTGACAACGGTGAAACCCTACACGAGCTTGCCATGGAAAGGAGTAAGAAGGATTGGATAAAGACAGTAGGAAAGCAGAGAGACGGAAGGGAAGGCATCTTCATGCGCTTATCTGAAGTTCCTACCAATGACTTACATAAGTATCTCTATCTTTATCTTTTATGTTATTTTCGTTCATCATCATATCCATTTGAGTCTGCCTGACTAAGATTTGCAAGATGACCATAGCTTGCTTCATAGCAACAATCTCCGTGGGATCGACCCTTACTCACGTAAGGTATTACTTGGACGACCCAGTGCACTTGCTGGTTAGTTGTGCGAAGTTGTGTAATGCCATGGGATTGAACTACCAAGTTTTTGGAGTTCATGACCGGGGATTATGAGAGTTGTGAAAAGTATTGTTCACAATTTCGCGCACCAGTTACCTTAGGCCAAAAATGTTGTAGTGAATTAATTAATCAAGCAAATATAATTCACAAAAGAAAGAAGCAGAGAAATATAAAGAGACAAGTGAAATACGGAGAAAAGAATACCAGCGGCAGCTCAAAGGAGAAATATGGAAGGAGAAAAAGCTGCGTTGAAGAAGAAGCTTGATCCAAAAAATTTCTATCGTGGCAATTATGGTGGCAACGATGGTGGAAATTGTAGCAACAATAGTGACTACAGAGCAAACATATCTAAAACTGTGTTGACAGAGGAGGTCGTTAGATTCAAAAGCTTTCTACCGCGGCAATTACAGCGGCAACGATAGCGAAAACTGCGACAGCAACGATGACGAAAATTGTAGCGGCAACAGTGGCTACAAAGCAAATAGATCTAAAACCATAATATTTATAGAGGAGGTGGCTCGATTGAGAAGCTTCCTGCGACAACTGTGGCAGCAACAGTGGCAAAAACGACGGCAGAAACAGCGACTGCAACGATAACTACACCAACAATAGAGAACGTAGGTTTTGTCACCATTCTCTTCTCTTCTCTTTGACTCAGTCTCTCATTTTTTGGAAAACTCAGAAGAAGATGATTTTTTACTGAGAGTTTAAATATTAAGTATATATTTTTTTCGGCTCTAACCTTTTTTCTTTGAGACATAATTTACCCTAATTATTTTGAAACCTCATCCAGGCCTTATTCACTAAAAAAATTGACAAAACAACCACTACAACTGGATGGTAAATAGTTACCAGTATCAAGTGTCAACTCCTTTGGTTTAAGGGACCAAAAATTCTCTCTTAATATCTTCTTATTCTTCTTCATCCTCCTCTTCTTCTCCATATTTTTCATCTTTTTCAGAGTCATCATCAATGACTACCCACAAATCAAAAAAAGAATCCCCTGAAAATTCATACAAAACCACAAAATACACACCTTTATTCGGTGCCACTTCTTTTCTAATTGCACCACTCCTCTACATCGGCGACCACCAGTGGTAGAAGAAGAATCTATGACAGAAATGAAGTAATCAGCAAAAGAAGCATCAAAGAAGAAACAACAACAATGATAAAAAATCACAAGTGTAATATGCCCCAGCCTGCTCTCGCTGCCCACTACCCTAGCGTTCCTCGTGCTGGCCATGGCCTTGTTTCTGGAGATTTACCTTATGGCGGTACTATCGGCTGGTGGTGCCCGTGGCGGGGGAGGGATTCAGATGGGAGACGATTCGGATTGGGTACGACATCATGGCAGAAAAGGAGGGTGTGAACGTGGTTGCTATCGGAGATGTTCGTGGTAGTTTTGGGGCTGATCCAATGGAAGGTGATTTAGGGTGGTGGTGGTGGTGGTTTAGGGCAACAAGGAGAAGAGTAGGAGGAAGAGGAAACTATGGTGGTAGTGGTGAAGGTGAAGCTCAATCATAATGGTGATGGAGATAGAGATGCGAAGAAAAAAGGAGAAGAAGAAGAAGGAAAGAAAATGGAGGAGAAGAGGATGAGGATGAAGAAGAAGAGGAAGATGTTAAGAGGGGGGTTTTTAGTCCCTCCAACTAAAGGAACTGGCACCTGACACAGGTAACCATTTGCCATCCGATTGCAGGAATCATTTTGTCATTTTTTCTTTTTTTTTTGTGGATGGGGACCTGGATGAGATTTAAGGATGATTAGAGTGCGCTATATCTTGCGGAAAAAAGATTAATGCGCTATTATCAAAATTAACAACTCATACATCAATAATCATATTTTGAACAACAAAACTATCATTGTACCAGATCATCAAATTAGAAAAACTTCATGTGCGGCGAGAGAGATCCAGGAAACCAACTTCGTCGACGCATAGTGAAGGGAACAAGTGACTGAGTGTCGGCGAGAGAAAGAGGTGAAGAGAGATAGAGGCATCGAGGTAGGGATTAAGGTTAGAGGGTGGAGGCCGAGACAAAATAGTTAGAAAATTAGGGTTACATATATATATATATTAGGAGTGTTCAAAACCGATCCAGACCAAATTAAACTGACAAACCAAATCAAAAAAACCGAAAAATCGAACAAAATCGAAAACCGAAAAAATGTGTTTTGCTGTTTTTTTGTAGTTCAGTTCGATTTTCGGTTCTGACCAGGAAAACTCTAACCGAACCAAACCGAACCGAACTGGTGAAGTTAAAAAACCCTAAAAAACCAACCCTACTCCCCCCACCCCCACCTCACCCGACCCCCAAACGGCCAAACCCCAATTCCCTTGGGCGCGATTCCTGAGCAGCAGTGAGCCCTAACCCCACGCCTCCCACCCCCAATCCAAAGCTCTCAGTCTCAGCCTCTCATAGTCGCACTCTCCTCTCACCGTCGTGCTCTCCTCTCACGGTCGCGCTCTCCTCTCTGCAGTAGCGCTCTCCTCTCACGGCGGCGAACCCACGTTCCTCCCAGTCTGCCACCACGTTCTTCGCGGACAGAGCACCACAAAGCCCCAGCCATAGCCTGAACGACCCTCGCACACAGCAGTAGCAGTCTAGCAGAGCATGACCCTCGTCCCTCGCACCCAGCGCCAGTAGTAGCAGAGCACGACCCTCGTCCCTCGCACCCAGCAGTAGCAGAGCCCGACCCTCACAGCCTCGCACCCTGTAGTAGCAGAGCCACAACCCTCTGGTTATTGATGGTTATTGATCTATTTTGTTAGGTATTATTGCTGGTTAAATTATTGTTGCTGGTTATTGATGCTGACTTGCTGATTTTGTTCTATTTGTTGAATTGTTTGCTGACTTGGTTATTGATTATTGTTGCTGGTTAAATTATTGTTTGCTGGTTATTCATTTATTGTTCAATTTATTGAGATTAGTTTATTGTTCAATTTATGTTCAGTTTATTCTTGTTAATTTGGTATTGCTGGTTATTGACTCATGATAACAAAAAGGGAACTCTGAGGCATGCCTTTTGAGTAGAATTATAACAGAAATGAAGGCTTCTTAGTGTATCATAACTTATAATTCAATCGGCTCTTTTTATATAAGCATCTTCTCATCATAAAACTATTGCACAACAAAATAGTGAAGAAGAGTTTGATTTATATTCTTTGCAATTAAAAATGAAGAGTTTAGGATTAAAAGGTATGTCTATTAAAAGAAAATAAAAATTTATGCCCCCAACTACATATTATGTACTTGAATTGCTCCAACACAATTTTCACCTTCCTACTTTTGTTGCAGGAATAGCTTTTTGGGCTGCCTTTACCACTTTCCTCTTGCTCTTTGCTTATCCATATCCTCCACTTCTAATTAAAAGCAGAGTTTCATACTTCTTTTGTTGATCTTGCGTTGAGGATTTTCAGCAACTTTTCACCCTTTAACATCCATATTTATTTTATTTTTCTTCTTCTATAATCTGAACGAATATATACATTATTGCTTATTTTCTTCATGGTATGAACATAGATAAAATTGCAGAAATATACTCTGGGGATATAAAGTTCCAGTCACATAGTGTTGTCTTGTGGTGCTTAATTAATTATCATACTTTTATCAAACGTATTTCTCATTATTTCATTGCATGATGTATATATACTACTATCACCATGGTTTCATTTCATGTAGCTGTTTCCTAAGATTAATTGTATTGGCACTTATACTTTTGAATTTTGGTCATTCTGGTATATGTATATTATGATGTCACTGACGTGGCGGAAATTGACGAGTTAAGAATTTATTAATAGGGACACGTTGCAAGTACAGTCCTTAACCAGCCGAAAATCCGCTTATCAATTTAAAAAGGGGTTGTCACAATATTGAAAATTAAAATACTGGGAGTATGAATCCCAGATCGTCTCCCAACGAGTTGTAAGGAGATGTGCTATTTCATCAATCAGATGTTTTCAAAAATGGTTGAGTTGATAAACAGAAATTTAAATTAAAGAATTTAATTAATTTTAAATAAAAGCTTTGACTGGGGGTAGATTAGTTGGAAGCTCTATTCTTGTTGAAATACTCTCAAGATTAATTAATAATTAGAAGTTACTCTGCTTAGTTAACCCTTACTAGGTAAAGAAAAGTCAAGCAAGTTGGAAATCGGTTTCTAGTCATAAGTCCTAATCCTCTTCCTTGGGAAGGACTAGAGTTAATGATTAGAGGGTGATTCAACAATAAAACCAATTATAATTTCTCTCTTGAGTAGTTCAACTCAAGGGTTCCTTTCAATCATCCCCAATCAAGTCATGGAACTACTCACTCATCATAATTATAAAATTCACAGAATTAATGGTAAAAATAAAAGAAGACATGATAAACAATAATGAAAGGATTAATTGAAAATAAAAATAGTCTATATTAATAACTTGTAAAAATAAGCCAAAGTCAACTCTAGAGAGATTAAAAATATGGAAGAATAAATATAAAAAGTAAATAACAAAATAAGATGACTAGTACCGGAGGTAGACTCTTCTCAAAAGTTAAAGCCAAAATCTTCCAATGCTAATTATGAATGCTCAAGTGGGTGAAAAACCTAGTGGAGGAGTAAATTCAGATCTAAAACTAAAAATTATGCAGAATGAATTGTTGTCCTTCATTTCCGCATGTTTCCTGACTCTAATCTGTAATTTCGGGTCAAAAACTGGGTTGAAATCCGGCCCAAAAACTCTGCCAGCGACTTCTAAAATTCTGCAGATCGCGCACGTCATGCGGCTGCGTCATTCACGCGGACGCGTCATTCGGCGTTTTGCTTTTCCATGCGGGCGCATCGTCCATGCCTCCGCGTCGCTTCTGTTTTTTCCAATCCGCGCGTCCGCGTCACTCATGCGGCCGCGTCACTGCGATTTTCTCTTTTCCGCGCGGTCGCGTCGCTGACGCGTACGCGTCACTTCTCACTGGTCATCTCCTCCATTTCTTGTATTCCTTCCATTTTTGCAAGCTTCCTTCCCAATCTCCCACTCATTCATGTCCTGTAAAGCCTGAAACACTTAACACACAGATCACGGCATCGAATGGAATAAAGGGGAATTAAAATACCTACTTAAAGGTCTCCAGGAAGTAAGTTTTCAATCATGTAATAATTTTAGGAAGGAAATATAAATGCATGCTAATTATATGAATAAGTGGGTAAAGACCATGATAAAATCACACAATTAAACACATTGTAAACCATAAAATAGTGGTTTATCAGTTACTGAAGCTATAGATATTGGACTTGTACCCTCACTCTCATATAGAACACCAATGCCAATTCAACTTTAGAGTAGAGAATAGATGCATAAATATTTTTTATTATTATTATTACTATTGTTGTTATTGTTCTTATTATGTAATTGATTTTTTTTTATTTCAGGTTGGTTTGTATAAGAAGTTTAGTTGTTTTGTTGGAGAAGACACCATAACTTTGCTATCTTTTAATGCCAATTTATTTTTATTTTCAGTTTGTGTTGACTGCTAAACTATTAAACTTCTTTAATTGTCGTATTTGAATTTCTTTTGTCATTAAATTTTATTAGATCTAGGCTTTGTTAGCTATTGTGTATTTGTGTTTATCGATTTCAATGTTATGACTTTGTGAAATAGTATGGTAGTATTTTTTTCTGAATTTATTGAAAAAACCAAACAAACCGAACCAAACTAAACCGATTTTAATTGGTTTAGTTCGGTTCAGATGACCTTGATAAAAAAACCGAGCCAAATTCGAACCGTAGTTTAATTAGACGGTCGGATCGGATGACTTTTCCCTCAAAAATCGAACCAAACCGCACCACAAACACCCTTATATATATATATATATATATATATATATATATATATATATATATATATATATATATATATATATATATTTAAGTAAAGTTGTTTTTGGCAGGAATTTCGTAGGTTCATAAGACAGGTACCTCAATATTTATCTCGTTTCCATTTATTCGTGGGAATAGATTTCTATCTTCGTAGGAATTCACCGGGTCTCCAATAGCCTCTTCGTTATGGATAATTTTTGCAAGTATCGTGAGTACAAATTTTTTTGTTATCTCTATTTTTTTTAAAATATAGTCATAATTGTGTTTTTGTAGTTTGATATATATTTTAAATTATAAATATGAATCTCATTTGATTATATTATTAATGAAGTATGATTATAAATGTGAATTAAATTTGGTTATTATATTGTTTCCAAACTTTAATTATAAATGTAATTATGAAATCATTCTATATTATTATTATGCAAATTACTAATTTTTTATGTTTATACCGTTATTATGCATATTTTTTTGCAGATTTTAATCAAAGAATTTATTTGCTGCAAGAAAGAATTTGAGTTGATTCGATATTTAATATTTGGAAGCAAAATCTATTTCTCTTTTATAAATACTAGTTTTACCATATAACAAAGTCTTTTATTTTTTGTCATGATGAAAAGCAAAGAATTTTTTATATTTTTCTAAATAATAAAATCAAAATGAAATTGACTTACAAATTGAAATATTTCAAAAGTAAATAAATTTTACTGAAACATAAAATTTGTTGCAAAGTAAAATAAAAGAATGAAAAATAAAATTTGAATATAAAATGACTGAACTTAAACTTGTTAGAAGAATAAATTGCATAAATAAAAATTACAAGAATTATAAAAAAGAAAGTATAAAAAATGTAGAGAAAATTCTAAAGAATGCAATATTTTTGACACTTGACAATGATCAAAGTTTAAACTTGTTGAACGCTACTGTCAAAGAGTTTAATGATATCTTATCAAAAATATTATTTTTGATATAATAAATGCACACTAAATATTTATTTTTTGATTAGAAAAAAGAAAATATAAATACTTAATATTATTCAATATTTTTGACGATCTCAGAGTCATCAACTATTTCTTTAATGATGGTTTCCTCCATCAAATATCACCCGCTTAGATTACCTATATATTTTCCAATAAATTTAGAAGGTATGATCGACACGGTACAAGTCATTTCTTCGTCTTCTCTTTCTCGAAATACTCCTCATCAATACAGTTGAATATATTTTAGAGAGTGGAGTTTTAACGGTTTTGCCTTTTCCTTCAATCAGTATGGGTTTTTTTTCTTTTGCGACTGTTTTAGCATTCGCTAAAAAGACAATTTCATTTAAAGAGCAAAAGGTTTTGTACCTGATCGGTCGAGGTAGAAGAAACACCAGTATTAAGTCGACACAACCGTCGACCACCTTGGTTACCACCAATTTGACCTCCAAAAATTTGTACTTCTACCACAGTCTCGACTAAAATAACTACATCAAGCCTGTTGCGATTGATATTTTCTCATTTTTCGATCGCTAAACTCTTACCGATTTTGATCTATCCAACTCCAATAGCCTGGGATTGAAGAAACGAAAGGCATAATTGTCCTGTAGACTTTGAGAAGATTGAGCCTCCGAGCATCTTGCTGGATGTCTTTTTCCAGCTTGCTCTTCTTTGTCAAAATTAATTTTTGATGGCTTGATTAATTTAAATCCAACTCTAATAAATGTTTGATCAACTTCTACAGTTATGTATAAAATTTCACAAATATTTTTACGTAGTGCGCAAAATATTAGTGAAATATCATATCATCATTGAAGAATCAAGGATAATAAGATAATAAATATGAAAAATATAAAAAATTATCTTCGATATAACAAATACTCCAAGTATTTATATTTTTAACTAGATGGACAAAAGCATAAAAATTTATTATCATTAAATATTATTTTCGACAAATTCATATTCAATCATTTCTCTTTCTTTCTTCTTTTCTTCTTTTAGTTTTTTAGTTTGTCGAACTTTTTCAATCAAATGAGCAAAGTCAGTGATATATACATGCATTTCGACGCTTATTAAAGCAAAAAATACTCCATTTTTTGAGACATGTCTCCGATCATATACTTTTAATATGTCACCGTTTTTTTTGACATCTTGATACCAAAATATTCAAATTTTTTGATGATTCACACTTGTCTTTGATTGAATCATAAAATATGTAACTGAATACTTAATCTCTTTTAAAGAAATTTCAATTTACACTTAAAACTCTAAGTACATAATCACTTCTAAAATGATTTCAATTTGTGCTTAAAATTGATTGATAATGCAATATTTTTTACCCTTAGCAATGATAAAATTTAAAGGGAGCTACTCAAATGAAGATGTAAAAAACATCTTTTTATGAAGATGCTTTGTATAAAAGTGTGATTTATTGATTTGGCCACACTTTAAATAAAAACAACACTTTTATAACATATCAAAATCTAATCCTACAATCCATCATCCAAGGGTCAAAAAAAAAAATCATCACATGAAGATAATTATAATATCTTCATGGGAGTACCCACCAAATTTAAATTTGTCAAATACTAATAACCTGGCAAACAATTTGAATAATATCTTATCAAAAATATTATTTTTGATATAACAACCTTATAATTTTATTTATGAAGTGTTTGTGATAAATTACAAATTGTGAAATTTACTCATAAACTTATGATTATTTAACATTGAATAAAATCTTTAAAATAAACAATTATTTTGGGACAACTATCCCTTGTTCGTTGTCTTTTCCCCGCAGCGCTAGTAGCTATGATTAGACGTTTTGACCCGACAACTGAACCTTTTGTACTACCATTACTAATTAAAAAATATTAAAAATTATCAAAATTTATTAATTTTAATTATTATTTAATTATTAAATTATTTTTTTAGTTTAATTTTATTTATTTAATAATTTAATAATATATTTTATTTTATATTTATATATATATATTAATAATTAATTAATAATAATTAAAAATAATAAATTCTAATGGCGTATATCATATCTCTCTTAATAATAAACAACATGCTCGCTTACCATGGAAAACAAGCTAACATATAGTATCGAAACTATATGACGCGCTATAGTTCAAGTTCAAAGGTGTTTTTAAATTTGTGGTATAATTAATCTTTGACCATGGATGTTTTTAAATTGATATGATCAAAATCAATCTCATCAAGCTAGCTAGAACTATACGCTAAAGCAAGATCCACATCATATCTTTGCTTAATATTTTATGTGTAATTTTCATGGTTATGAAAATCGTATAGAGCCAAAATTTGGTTTAATAAAAAATTAGCTACTAAATTAGTTTGATTTAAAAAAAATGTTTGGATTTTAATAAATTAATTGGTGAAAAAATCGGTTAACAAAATTTTTGAATAATTAATTAATTTAAAATAATAAAACACACAAAAATATTTTTTTAAAAAATATATATTTTATATAAATATATATAGTATTTTATTATATCTAGTTTAATTTCAATTAAACATCTGTTAAACTTTTAAAGTTTTAATCTTCTAACTCTACTAATTTAATTTGATAACTTGTTTAGTTTTTAGAATCTTAATAATATCTCCTCTCCTTACTCAGACTCCATATTATTAGATACAAAATTTACCTACTAACCTTGATTGAAGCATTATCGATAAAACATAAAATATATGTTCAAGCTAGGAGGACGATAAAGATGAACTAAGTATTAAAAAATAACGATAACGTTTTGTCCAATAAAAATATATTTAAGTTAAATGCACAAATGTACTTTTATTGATACAGTCACTTATAAAGAATAATATTTTTAACCCCACTATAAAATATAAATTATAATTATAATTAAATAAGAGATAAGATTAGAAAGATTGAAAACGTGAGTTTTATTTTGATTTGGACGTATTTGTACCTAAGCCCAGTCACTACAACAAATTCGGGCTGAGGCAACCCTTTAAAAACGTTGCTTATAATAAGAGAAAGTGTTACCTTTGATAAAAGGCAACACTTTCCGACAAAAGGCAACGCTTTTTGGGGGTTGGCTATACGGCCGTTACCTTTGGTCTAAGGCAACGCTTTTGTATATTAAAGGGAACCCTTTTTTTGGCAACCTTCAAAAAACGTTACCTTTTCTGCAAATAAAGCAACTCCGCGAAAGGGTTGCCTTAGAGCACCCAAACACAACGCTTTATATGAAACGCTATGGCAACACTTTTTACGAGTTGTATTTTCTAATATATAAAGCAACACTTGTCCAGAGTTTTTTAAGTTGCCTTTTCCTCCACCTAAAGCAACACTTGTCCAGGTTTTTTTAAGTTGCATTTTCATATACCTAAAGCAACACTTGTCCAAATTTTTTTAAGTTGCCTTTTTTATAGACCTAATGCAACATTTATGTAGGTTTATTTACAGTTGTCTTTTTTTAATACCTAAAGCAACACCTTATTGAATTTTTCTTAGATTCTCTTTTTTAATATCTAAAATAATATTTTTTTATCTTTGTTATATTTATATGATATTTGAAGAATATATAACACCCGCATTTGAATAAGATAATAATATATATTGCATATATATATATATATATATAGAAAGGTCTTCCAAGTACCAATTAACATATATACTTGCTAATAAGTTACCAAGTCAAATAAATAATAAACCTAAGTAAGCAAAATACATGTTTTTCTGCTAATGAACTTAAACAAAAAAGAAACTAAGTTGTCCACTAAAAACCAAGAAGACTTTGTGCTTCACCATTGTGGCAAGAATTGTCTTTATGTCTTCAAAAAACTTCCTCCAACAATAAGAAAGCTATAGTCAAATTTAAATGAACAAAAAAATTATAGTCAAAACATCAGCTATACAATAATATGTATACTCAAGTGGTACAACAATTAGCATACATATACCTATTCATGATTTGGTATATGAGTCGATGGAGGAGAATGCCGAGGAACTAAATTTGGATCTTGTGCACTATTTGCAGACGATTGCTTAGATCGCAAGAGAGAAAGTGCTTCATCAACATTCATACCAGGAGAAGTTTGTTGCAACATAAGTTTGACAATATCTTCCAATCCTTGCAGTCGTTGCTTATGGTCATCTAATTCAGTTTTTAAAGCTGTTACCTTCTCTTCACTTTGTTTTTTGATTTCATCTATTTCTTTATTTTTCTTAAGAGAAGTTTTTGTAACAGTTTTTCCATAACATCGAACTCTTCCTGGATTCTCTTTACCAAAAACTTTTTGAAATGCATTAGTAGGAGTTTCTCCAGCTTCTTGGAGATCATCAAGTTTATCCTATACACACAAATATATGATATGTCTATTTTTAGTGATAAAAATTCAATGAAAGAATCCAAAAACCTATTGATAACTAATAGGGACAGCAATCCAAAATAGCCATAAAAGAGCCATAAAACAGCAGTCCATGATAGCCATATAACATGGTTGTAAATTGTCATAGAATAGCAATTAAATCAACTATAAAACAGCCATGAAATAACCATAAAATAGCAGTCCATAATAGCCATAAAACATGGATAAAATAGCCATAGAACAGCAACTAAATCAGCCATGAAACAGACATAAAATAGCCATAGAACAGCAACTAAATCAGCCATGAAACAGCCCATGAAACAGCCATGAAACAGCCACAAAATAGATACCACAAAACATAGAAAGCAGCAAGTCAGCAACCATGACAACCACAAAATAGTCATAAAGTAGATACTAAAACAATAACCATGATAGCCATAAAATAGTCATAAAATAGCTGCCATGACAGCCATAAAATATGCATAAAATAGCCATAAAACAACAACTAAATCAGCCATGAAACCGCCCATGAAACAGCCGCAAAATAGATACCATAACAATAATCACGATAGCCATAAAACAGCAAAAAAATAGCATCCATGACAGTCATAAAACAACTACTAAAACAAGAAAATTATAGAGGAACTTACAATAACAGCTTGTGTTTCTACATCAAGTGTTTTCCCTTTTAGTCCATTCCGAGTTGCAACAAACATTTCAGCTTGATTTGGTTCCTCTTTGCTCTCTTTTTTCTCACGCTACAGATCAAGATAACAATTACAAAGTTATAACATACTAAAATTAGGGAGAAGTAACAAGTAGAGAATTTTAACTCAAATGTGACCTTACCAAATCAACACGCACTCTTGCAAAATTGATTGGGCCCATTTTATGCCTCCATTGTTGCTTCTTGCGATTTTTAGAATTTATAACACACATGGCCTGTGTTTAAAATAAACAATGATAAAAAATATAAAAATTGAAAGAATTATACTTGATCATATCAAATAATAATAATTGAAATCCTCTAGCTCACTTTGACAGTTGGAATACTCCAATATGCAATTAGCTTCCGAAATTGTATTTCTGGAATTTCCAAAGGACGATTCACCAACATATCCTCAATATTTTCAGAATATGGTTCAAAATGCTTCTTTTTTATTCTTGTTTTGTAACGCTTTCATGCTCCTTGAACACCAGTCATCACCCATAACTTTGAAGATTTTGGAAGAATGAACTTTGACTACAAACACATCAATTTCATCATATCATATGCATAAAATAATTATTAACATATGGCATAAACATAAAGATAAATGGAGCTTATATTAATATACTTCCAAATGCGCTTTTTGATTTGCTTAGGCACAGCTTTCCAATTAGTGTACATCAAGGTAATAAAATCACTATTCCTTCCCGTTGTTCCAATAAAATTAGTTAAATCCTTCACTCTCTGAGCTGTTGGCCCCACGGCTGCTCCCTGATCAAAAGTCACTTCCTCCCTTTCTTTCCAAGTTCTTGCATAAATCTTTAGGCATCTTATTTTTCCACGAGTCTTTTTAACCTTTGAAGTATCTAAATTAAAAATTGAGAAATATGTCCCACACAAACTCATAATCAAGATGCAGAAAAATTCAGAAAATTCTAAGAAGCAACAATCAGAACATAAAAGAGGGAAAACTTCATGAAAACTGCTAACATAAAGCGATAAATTTGACTTATATACCATAAAAGAGGGAAACAAGTCACTCAAAAGTCTTCAGAATCATATTCTTCATCCGATCCTGTGTTATACTCTTGGGAAAAATAGACTTCTTTTGCGACATCGACCAGAACTTCATTCAAATCATTCCTTACCAAGTCTACTTCACCATCATCATTAGGTATAGAAGGAACCGTCGAATTATCAAATGGCTCATTTTCATAAGTATCTTCAGCATCAATGGCAACTTGATCACTTATGCTAAATAGGTCCCTTGGAACAGTCTTCATTACATAATGTTTATTTTTATCAAATGCATCTTGCACATAGAAGCATTGGTGCACTTGACATGCCAATACAAAAGGCTCTTCATGATAGCACTTTTTGTTAAAATGCACATATGTCGAGCCATAAGCATCCTCCCTAGCCTCATACCAATCACATTTGAACAATGTAACCTTAAAATTTTCATAGTAGTCCAACTCAATGATATCATTCACTCTACCATAATAAGAAACATTTTCATGAATTGGATTTGTATCCTTTGTGCTTGCAAAGCTTGTCGTTAATGCTACTAAAGTAACACCACTATTTTGTGTCTTGTGTCTTACCTCACGTTGCCTAGTGTGAAATCTATATCCGTTGATAAAATAACCAGAATATCTTTTTGCACATTGGGTTGGTCCTCTAGAGAGCTCTTTTATCCAATTTGGAACATCATGCCGCAAAGCACGTGTTTTAAACCATGTAGGAAAGTTTTTGCTATGGTTTTTAGCTCTCATCCATCATGTTCCTTATTGATAAGTCTCATGCTCACTAAAACTCAAAAGTATAATATTTGTAAGTATAAAACAGACCTATCAATTTCTAATTAAAATACCAAAATATAGTAGAATTAGTATGATTTACCTAACATAGTCGTCTATTTTGTGACAATTCAATAATATGTAGCTATGAACTTGCTCTCGAGACTTGTCGTCAAGGAGAAAAGGTTCACCTTTCTTTGCACCCAAAGGAACACCTCTTTTTGGAAATAGATTCGAAAATGCATCTGTAGTTTCCATCATAGAATTATTAGGTTCATCATTATTTCTGGGTTGTCTATTCAATTTTGTTTGGACACCAGAATGTAAGTAACGCGAGCAAAATGTCAAACATTCTTCAACCAAATATGCCTCTGCAATAGATCCTTCAGGACGACTTCTGTTTCGAACATAGGACTTCAAAGTACACATGTATCTTTCGGGAGGATACATCCACCGAAATTGAACTGGACCTCCCAATCTCACTTCATTAGCCAAATGAATAGGCAAATGAATCATTATGTCGAAGAAAGAAGGAGGAAAGATCCTTTCTAATTGGCATAATATTGTGACAATATCCTCTTGTAATTGATCTATCTCTTGTAATGTGATAGACTTTTGACACAATTGACGAAAAAATGAGCTAAGTCAAATCAAAGGAACTGCAACTTGATCTGGAAGTATTCCTTTGATAGGAATTTGTAACAAATAGTGAAGCATGAAATGAGCATCATGAGTCTTATAACCAGATATTCTTCTCTCCAAAAGGTTCACACACCAAAAAATATTTGAAGCAGAGCCATCTGGCAACTTTGCTGTCTTCAAGACGTCACAAAAAATTGACTTTTCAGCATTGGTCATTGAGTAGCATGCCTTTGCCAGCTTCACCTTTTTCCTACCATTTGTTTTCTTGGGGAGAAGGTTCTTTCGAATGCCCATTTCTTGCAAGTCATATCGAGCATTTGTGTGATCTTTTGTCTTGCCAGAAATATCCAAGAGAGTTTCAAGAATACTATCAACTATGTTCTTTTCTATGTGCATCACATCTAAATTGTGTCATGATGTGTTATACTGCCAATAAGGTAAATCAAAGAATATTGACCTCTTCTTCCATGGACCATCTTTCTTTGGTTTTAGCTTCCCAAATGAATTATCCACATACTCCAACTGACTTAAAGCTTCAGTACCCGATAATAATGGTGGAGCTTGCCTATATTCTACTTTTCCATTGAAAGATCTCTTATTAGCTCTCCATGGATGATCCTCAGGCAAAAAGGCACGATGACCCATATAGCATGTCTTGCGACTATATTTAAGATAGTTAGAACAAGTCTCATGGTTACAACAAGGGCAAGCTAGCTTCCCTTTTGTACTCCAACCAAATAGCATTGCGTAAGCCGGAAAATCACTAATTGTCCACATAAGAGCTGCATACATTTGGAAGGTTTCATTTTTTGATGCATCATATGTTTCCACCCCAACCTCCCACAACTCCTTCAACTCCTCGATCAAAGGTTGCAAGTAAATGTCTATATCATTTCCTGGTGACTTTGGTCCAGGGATTAGCAACGACAACATAAAGTATTCCTGTTTCATAGACATCCATGGCGGCAAATTATAAGCCATTAAAACAACAGGCCATGTGCTATGAGATATGCTCATGGTTCGATATGGATTGAATCCGTCACTTGACAAGCCAAGTCTCACATTACGGGGATCGAGAGCAAAATTTGTATGACGATTGTCAAAGTCCTTCCATGACTGTCCATCAGCGGGATGCCTTAACTTCTCATCTTTTCTGCGTTCTTCATCATGCCACCTCATGCTTTTAGCTATTGCTGAGCACATGAATAGTCTTTGAAGCCTGGGAATTAGGGAAAAAAGTCGCAACGTCTTCACAGGAATATTGTGATATTTTTTTGAAGGCAAAACATCAGCTTCAACTACAGGATGCACAATCCAACGCGAAGCGCCACATTCATGACAAGATGTGTCCTTCTCATACTCTTTCCAATATAGCATGCAATCGTTCGGGCATGCGTCAATCTTTTTATAGTCAAGACCTAAATCTCTCACCATAGTCTTGGCTTTATTGAAAGAAGTAGGAATATTTAAGTTAGGAATAGCCTCTTTTAGCAACTCCAAGAGAGAAGTAAAAGAGGCATTACTCCACCCATGTTGACACTTTAACAAGTATAATCGGATGGTGAAAGACAACGTAGAAAACTCGTCGCAACCGGGATACAGTTCTTTGCTAGCCTCTTTAACCAAGTTATAGAATTTCTTTGCATCTTCATTCATACCTTCTTTTATCCCTTCCGCTTGTGCCACATCTCGAAATCTATCGTTCAACAAGGCGTCCATGTCGTCGTACGAGTTAGTCTCACTCTCACTGTCAATCTAATTATCGCTATCGCTATCAACATCCATGCCGACTACGCTTTCCCCATGATGAATCCATCTCGTATAACCATTAACGAATCCAAAGGCAATCAAATGAATATAAATTGTTTGTCTTTTGTGCCACAAGAAATTACAACACTTTGCACAAGGGCATAAGATTTCCTCTCCTTGTGGGTATCCGATGGAGTAAGCAAAGTCTAAGAAGTCATTGACACCGTTACTAAACTCGGCTTTATCTCTCGGTAAACTCATCCAATCTTTCTCTAGGTCTTGGAAAAACCTAATTATTCATATATTATTACTATTATTTAACTAATAACCATATAAATAATAATGTTTATGCACAGTAAGTATATAAATTCATAAAAAAGGCACATAAAAATATTATTATTAAAATTAAGAAACAATGAAAAAGACACATAAAAGACATTCAACATGAAAAAAAAAAACTGCACAAAGGTCATAATATACATATGAAAACATACAAGTATAAGTAAGATAAAAAAAAAAACTTACGGAGTCATGGCTAAACAAATTACAATCTTCAAGTCCTAAAATGTCCACTAATGTTCTTCAAACTCCTCTGAAGTAATCTTTCTGTATAACAGAGGAAAGTATCAAATTTACATTACTCCATGTGGAAAATAGAAAAATCAAACAAAAAATAATAATCGAACAAAAGTCCAAGTCACTGTCCTGCACCAAGTACACACAAACACAAACACAAGCACAAAAGCTTATGCAATTTAAATAATCAAATAAAATATGCTGCTTGCCTTCTAAGCACAGACACACAAAATATAATGTCATTATCAAATACAAAAATAGATTAGTGTCATTATCAAATATCATCCTCTGGTTCAAAAATAGATATTCCTTGTTCCTTTCTCTGCACAAAAAATGTTTCCTAGAATTTATGAATAAAGCCCAAGAGGAATGTCATGAACTTAATTCTATTTTTGAGCGGCTGAAAAAAATACAGTGAAAACTCAAGATTCCATAACTCTTTAGTTACAACTTTTACTACATAAAGTCTTGTAATTCATGGAACATAATACTAGACTTTAAGAGTAACTGAAAGATTTAAAAGGTTCAAGGTAGGGTTTGTCTTGAGATCCAAGTATTTTAATTTAATTTATATGGTTATTTTTTTAATTATCCCTTTATCTCTCTATATTGATTTATATATTTCTATTGATTGATATAAATTAAATGTATGATTTGCATGCCCAATTTGTGTTGTGCTAATTGAACTTTGATTAAATTATATATATATATATATATATATATATATATATATATATATATATATATATATATATAAAGAGTAATATTGAACTATATGGGTTAAGATTTTAATTTTTCTAACTGCTTGATGTAGGTTAGATGTTTGGTGATATCTAAGAATTTATGTAAAAAAGAGAATAGAAATTGCACATACTTGTATTCAAAACCATATATACAATCAAGAACACAAGTACGGGCACAACAATATGATTCAGAAGAATAAATAAGGTCTGAATTGTGATATATTCTAAATCAGGATGATGATTGATGATATTAGCTGGCTACAATAACCCAAAAGTATGAAACTATAGCCATAGCATTCACCGCAGCAATTTAGAGAATTCTGACAAAAAGAAAAGAAATTGTGAAATCATATAGAGGATGTACCTTAACAGTTTTTGCAAATCGTCGTATTTTTCCCCAGGAAACAGCTTCAGAAATTAGAATTAAGATGCACAAAAATTCAGAAAACCCTAAGAAGCAACAATTAGAGCCCTGAAAATTTCAGAACAATTGAAATAAAACTCCTAAAATCAGAATTATAAAGAAGCCCCAAAAATTAAGATTCAATGCATTCAGAATTCATAATCAAAATAAAATTCAGAACATTCCTAATCATCATTCACAATCAATGCATTCAAAAATTTCATTCCATAGTAAAATTTAGAAGCTTTCTTACCAACCTGATGTTGAAAAAAATCTAAGTAAGAAGCAAAAGATGACTCTATACTTGATATATGCTTCCAATTTTGTTTTATCTACTTCACAAAGATAAGAAAAAGAGAAAAAGCAATAAGAAAAGTTCATACCAAGTAGTCAATACTGGTGGTTCATTGCATGAAGGCACTGGACAATTCTCTAGTATTACGCCTGGTCTCATCAACCGCAAACAGCTTCTTTCCGTACCTTAACACAGCTTTTAGACTAGAAGCTGCAATAAAAATATAATAGTGGGAATTTGTTTAACCAGGGTCAAAAAGATGGAACTGAAAAAGCACCAGGAAGATGTTGATCCACATGAAAACTTCAGAAAAATTGAAAGCAAACCCCTAAATTCAGAATTATTGAGAAGCCCCAAAAAGACATGCATTCAGAAATTCAATTTACATACTAAAATTCAGAACAGTCTCAATTCTTCATTCACAATCAATGCATTCAGAATATTCATTCCATAGTAAAATTAAGAAGCTTTCTTACCAACCTGATGTTGAAAAAAATCTAAGTAAGAAGCAAAAGATGACTCTATACTTGATATATGCTTCCAATTTTGTTTTATCTAAGTTCACGAAGATAAGAAAAAGAGAAAAAGCAATAAGAAAAGTTCATACCAAGTAGTCAATACTGGTGGTTCATTGCATGAAGGCACTGGACAATTCTAAGTATCACGCCTGGTCTCATCAACCGCAAATTGCTTCTTTTCGTACCTTAACACAGCTTTAAGAATAGAAGCTGCAATAAAAATATAATAGTGGGAATTTGTTTAACCAAGGTCAAAAAGATGGAATTGAAAAAGCACCAGGAAGATGTTGATCCACATGAAAACTTCAGAAAAATTGAAAGCAAACCCCTAAATTCAGAATTATTGAGAAGCCCCAAAAAGACATGCATTCAAAAATTCGATTTACATACTAAAATTCAGAACAGTCCCAATTCTTCATTCTCAATCAATGCATTCAGAATATTCATTCCATAGTAAAATTAAGAAGCTTTCTTACCAACCTGATGTTGAAAAAAATCTAAGTAAGAAGCAAAAGATGACTCTATACTTGATATATGCTTCCAATTTTGTTTTATCTAAGTTCACGAAGATAAGAAAAAGAGAAAAAGCAATAAGAAAAGTTCATACCAAGTGGTCAATACTGGTGGTTCATTGCATGAAGGCACTGGACAATTCTAAGTATCACGCCTGGTCTCATCAACCGCAAACTACTTCTTTCCGTACCTTAACACAGCTTTAAGAATAGAATCTGCAATAAAAATATAATAGTGGGACTTTGTTTAACCAGGGTCAAAAAGATGGAACTGAAAAAGCACCAGGAAGATGTTGATCCACATGAAAACTTCAGAAAAATTGAAAGCAAACCCCTAAATTCAGAATTATTGAGAAGCCCCAAAAAGACATGCATTCAGAAATTCAATTTACATACTAAATTTCAGAATAGTCCCAATTCTTCATTCACAATCAATACATTCAGAATATTCATTCCATAGTAAAATTAAGAAGCTTTCTTACCAATAAGCAGAGGAGGAGGAGGGGGGTTACAGCCCTTGCGAAGAGGAGAAGGCGAGACAGGGGAAGAAGTGGAAACGGGAGAAGGAGAGGGGTTTCTCGAACATGACCCTGTACTTGGAGCCGAGATAGGAAGAGGGGGAGCCGTGGAGCAGCGTGCGTGGAGGACAGCACCGCGCCGATGCCCGTGGAGGAGAGCACCGCGCCGACACCCGTGGAGGAGAGCACCGCGCAGGAGCCCGTGGATGAGAGCAACGTTTCGATGACCGTGAAAGGGAGAACCGCGCCGTCACCGCTTGAAGTGAAAGCGATTAAGAGTTGCGGTCGATGAGGAGGAGAGCCGCGATCGGTGGTGTGGCCGTCTGCGTGATAATGTTAGGGTTACAGTATCTCTGATGAAATGAGGAAGCTAAGTGATAAACGAATGAAGTGATGAACTGATGAAGAGCATTGTGTCTTTTCTTTCCTTTTTTTTAAGTTATTTGATTGGAAAATAATTGGTGGGAATATGAAAAGTTTCCCTCTAAAATTTGTTACTGTAAATAATTTTAGGCAACTTTTTATAAATGTTATTTATTTAATTTTTTTTATAACTTTTATAAAATGTTGTATTTTTATTTAAAAATATTGTCTTAAATATTTTATATTGTAATATTTATTGAGTGTTGTTTTAGATATCAAAGACAACAATTTTTGTGGGTGGCCAAAAATTTAGTTATCTTAGCCTTATTCAAAGGTAACACGTCAAAAATGTTGTCTTTGCCTATCTAAGACAACTTTTGTTAAATGTTACTTCGAATAAGGGTTACCTTAGGCCAAAAATATTGTAGCGAGTCTTCCTCTTAACTGAGTCGAAAATTTATCCATTATTTTTTCAAACTTGAAATAAAAGTTAGAGACGCTACTGTTAAGTGAACCTTAAATAACCAATCCCAACTACAAGAATAAGAAAGCTATACCCCTAGTTTTCTTCCCGAGTGAACACTTGATACACATACAATATCTCTTCTCCAATTGTATTCACACAAATATTTGAGAGACAATAAAAAATTAATCTAAAACAGTCTGAAGTTATTTTATTTTTTATTCTTTATCTATGGCTAGAATAATAACATAATATTAGATATAATAAATACATAATCATAAATATTATATGTATAAAATTATACACGTTAAGTTAATAAAATCTCAAACTATTAGAGACATTGGCTCTAGTTACACCTTTAAACAATTCTAACTTTAAGAATCAAGAAATCATTATACAACTCTCTTTTTACAGTTTATGTTACACACAAGAACTAAAATCAAAGTTCTCTAGAAAGAATTAAATAAATTATTACAATTGAAGTTCAAAGAACCAGACTTTGTATATCTCGTTAAATTTATGTAAAATCAGTTTGTAAATACGTAGAAATCGATATAAATCAGAGTAATTAGGAATGTGTTTGGTTATAATTTGTGGCTCAATTATTTCTATTTATAGCCAGGCATTATAAGGTTACTGGTCATTTTGTCTAAACTAATCATTGTAAGCATTCTGATCTCTCTCTATATATATATTTCACCAAATTAAACAATCAATTTTTTACTACCATGTTACGCGAATAATATGAATTTTTCAATCAAAGAATTGACTTTAAGCTTGTGGGTAAGGATGACAACACTATTTAAATTTGTGAATATCTATTTCTTCTTTATTCGCTTGAAACGGGTAATGATCCATTTTGATGCAGAATGGGATTTTGAGTAGGATAGAATGGGTCAAGTTTAAGTAATATCGGTTCTGGTATTTATATAATATATGTAATATATAAAAAATAATTAATAATATTATATTATATTTAAATTTTTATTTTAATTTATATTATGTATGTGATAATAGTTATATAAATTTTAAAATTTAATTTTATTTATTGTATTTTAAAAATTATAGAAACGGGTAAAAATAGAGTGGGTTAGGGTTTAAGTTTTTATTACTACCCCTAGATAAGAGTGGAACGAATTCTATACGAATTATTGTAAGTGTTCCGTCCTGAGTGCGCCGAGGTATGTGGCTTGCAGTTGAGCGCTTGACTTCTTGACTAAGCTATACGTCGTCTTGGCTCAATGGTGCGGAATGACCTCGGCTCTCTGAAACACGGCGGCGGGAGCACCTGCACAAGACACTCCGACGCTCAAGTAAGTATGTGAGTTATAAGAGAGTAGAGAATAATAAGTAATAATGAGTTCTGTTACCTGGTGTTCATGGGTTGTGTGTCTTGACTTTATAGGCGAATGGTATGTTAGTAAGGGCTTAGTTTGTTCCGATGTATCTGGTGAGTGCTGTTACCAGTATCTTTGACTTGTGCAGAGACGTGATTTGGTTTGATAACGGTTAGGGGATAAGGATGACTTAGTCAGAGATTTATGTTTTGTTTGTTTCCAAGGTTTAAGCTCGGTTTCAGTGTTAATCTTGTTCCCGAATATAGTGGGTACACATCATAGCCCCCAAGCTCGTCTAGTGTTGTGTACTAAACGGTAGGCGAGCTTTAATGAATTTGTGTTTGACTTCCTTCTTACGTGGCTAATATTGTTGGGCTTTCTTCTGCTAGTTTTGGAATAATTCGAACTATTTCCCCGTGTAAAAGTGAACTTCGAAGTATAGCTTGTCCTGTCGATGTTTAAATTAGGTAACGGTTTGAAGATGACGCTGATGTGTGAATGAGTTGGTTGGGGGTTTTCGGTTGTTTCTGAGCTTAATGATCGGTCTTTCTGCCGAACTTATTGGGGTACACATCATAGCCCCCAAGCTCGGTTAGCAATGCATCAGAGTAGTAGGGCGAGCCTTTGAATTAGAGTTTATTTTTTTTTTTGGATGGAATTCGTGAGGACTTGGGTGAGACTCTCACTCTTCGTAAAACGTGTCCCCTCTTTTAATGCGCTTCTTTGGGTTTTTTGATGCGGTTTTAATGGTTGTGGGTTAAGTTACCCACTAAGTTAGTGGGCTGGTAATAATATCCTTTGGGTGTTTTTTGGAAATTACGTTTTGCTGCTTCAAATTCTTCTTGGCATACCATGTCTTCTAGAGGTTTGTTTCCTTTCCTGAGTTCATTTTTTGCTTGCTCTGTTCTTCTATTTTTCTTTTACTTTCGAAATGGTGAGGGAGAAAGAAAAGGAGAAGATTGTTGAAGAGAATAAAGCTAACCCTTATTACTGGGTGCATAACAACGTGAGGACTCGCTCGTCTTCTTTCGTTAGTGTTGACTCCCTTAGTGGGCTTCGAGGTTTAAGTGTTGTGAGGGAGGGTTCAGGCGCGGTTGTTGAGTTCCTTCCCTGTTCTAGTGAGGATAGGGTTTGCGAGAGAAGGGGAGATTGGCGGTATTTTTATTTTTATAATCCTGTTCTTGTTGAGCTTCGTGTTAAGTTTCCTTTTTCTGACTTTCAATGTGACGTTCTTACTCAATTGAACTGTGCGCCTTCACATCTGCATCCTAATTCTTGGGCATTCTTGCGCGCCTTTGAATGTTTGATGAGTTTTCTGTCCGTTCCTTGTTCTCTTGCTGTATTTTTTTCTTTGTTTCAAGCGAAAGGGGTGGGTAGGGGTATGTGGGTGTGTTTAAGTAGTTTTCCTGGCCGTTCTCTCTTTCTTCTTTATAAGTTCTCCTTTAAGAATTTCAAATCTTTGTTTGTAAATGAGTCGCAATGTGCTGTTAGGCTTTGAACTTGAAGGTTCAGGGCGAGCTTGAGTCCTGTTATGAGGGCCTCATATTCTGCCTGGTTATTACTTGCCGGGAAGTTGAATCGGAGAGACTGTTCGGCTATTACTTCGTCTCCTTGTTTTAGGATTATACCAGCCCCGCTCCCCCTTCGACTAGATGCTCCGTCTACATGTAATTCCCACGGCCTGTTGTTCTTGTCAGGGGTTAGCTCAGAAATGAAGTCTGCAAGGATCTGTGCTTTAAGTGCCGACCTTGGTTGAAACTGGATGTCAAACTCTGAGAGTTCTATGGACCACTTGATCATACGTCCAGCGAGTTCTGGTTTTGTTAGTATATGCCTTAGTGGTTGGTTTGTCCTTACTATTATCGTGTGGCTTTGGAAGTATGGTCTTAGTCTTCTTGCTGTTATTATTAACGCTAGGGCGAGTTGTTCTATCTTCAGATATCGTTGCTCTATTGGTTGCATGACTTTGCTGACGAAGTATACTGGCCGTTGTATTTTCCCTGTTTCGATCACAAGGGCCGAACTTATAGAATAATTTGAAACAGATAAATATAAATATAAAGGTTTACCGATTTCTGGCCTTTGTAGCACGGGTGGTGTTGATAGGATTGCTTTGAGCTCGGAAAAAGCCTTCTCGCCCTCTTCTGTCCAGTGGAATTTTTTGTTTTTCGATATTGTTTGGAAAAGGTGATATGCTCGATTTGATGCCGCGGGTATGAATCGAGATAACGCCGCTATCCTTCCTGCCAACTGTTGCACTTCTTTTATTGTTTTGGGGCTCGTCATATTGAGTACCGCCGAACACTTTTCGGGGTTTGCCTCGATTCCTCGTGAGGTGAGCATGAATCCGAGGAACTTTCCTCCTTTTACCCCAAAAGCACACTTTTCCGGGTTCAGTCTCATATTATATGCTCGGATTTGTCTGAATATCTCACTGAGATCTTCACAATGTGATTTTTCTTTTGTGGTCTTGGCGACCATGTCGTCTACATAGATTTCCATGTTGCGTCCTATTTGGTGATGGAAGACCTTGTCCATTAAGCGTTGATAGGTTGCACCTGCATTCTTTAAGCCGAACGGCATTACTCTATAACAAAAGTTTCCATGTTCCGTTATGAATGCTGTCTTGCTTTGGTCTTCAGGATGCATGAGTATTTGATTATACCCAGAGTATGCATCCATGAAGCTTAAGCTTTTGAAACCTGATGCGTTGTCTACGAGCTTATCAATGCAAGGTAAGGGGTAGGCATCTTTAGGGCATGCTTTATTTAAGTCTGTAAAATCGACGCACATGCGCCATTTACCTGAGCTCTTTCTTACCATTACCACGTTTGAGAGCCATGTGGTGAATCGGATTTCTCTGATGAAGTTGGCTTGGAGGAGTTTATTCGTCTCTTCTAGGGCTGCTTTGGATTTTTCTGCTCCTAGGTTCCTTTTCTTCTGAGCTATAGGTCGGCTTGTTGGGTTGGTGCCGAGTTTGTGACAAATGACGTCTAGACTTATTCCAGGCATGTCCGCCGGGGTCCAGGCGAATAGGTCAGAGTTGGCTCGTAGTAACTTTACGAGATCCGACCTTTCTTGTTCTTGTAGCGCTTGACCAATGTACGTTACCTGTTCTGGTTTTGATGTCAGTTGGATTTTCTGAAGCTCGTCCGTTGGTTGAGGTCTTTCTTGTGCGTCTCCTCGGGGGTCAAGCTCGGCTATGGATAGGACTTCCTTCTTAGTTTGTACTGCTTTGACCTCGTGTTGCTTCTGTCTCGTGTCTGACCTTTTTAGGCTAGAGTTGTAACATTGCCAAGCTTGCTGACGGTCTGAGTGGATTGTTGCTATTCTGCCGTCCTGTGCCTGAAACTTAACACATAGATGAAAGGTTGATATCACCGCTCTGAACATGTTCAGAGCAGGTCTCCCGAGAATAATATTGTAGGGACTAATGCAGTCAACTATCAGGTATTGTATATCAAAGGTTCTGGATAATGGATTTTCACCTATTGTTGTTTTTAGCCATATATACCCTTTTATCGGTACCCTTTCTCCGGAGAACCCCACGAGTTCTCCGGATGAGGGTTGTATTAGTTTTTCAGATAAGTTCATTTTTAAAAAGGTAGAATAAAAGAGAACGTCTGCACTACTACCTGGGTCCAGAAGGATCTTTCTTACCAATAACTCTCCTGTTTGGATGGAAATTACCACAGGGTCGTCTGCATTTGGTATGGCCGAGCATATATCTGATTGGTTAAAAGTGATTTCGAGGTCGTCAACCTCTTTATTATAGTGTGGGGTTGTTCCTTCGATTGCTAGCATAGTGCGGTAGCTTCGTTTTCGTGCTGAGGCTGTTTCTCCGCCACATGCGAATCCTCCTGATATGCAATTGATGATTCCTTTTGGGGGGTTGTTGCTCGGCCATTTGTCGGTTTCTTTGTTCCTCGGAGTTTGTTGCTCATCTGGATTTGTTTTTGCTCCTTTGTGCCTTGTACCTTCGATGTATTTGTCTAGGAGTCCTTGCCGGGCTAATCTTTCCAGCAAGTCTTTGGCTATGATGCACTCGTCGGTGGTATGACCATATTTCTGATGGAAGGCACAGTGCTTGGTCCTGTCCACGAATCGTTGGTCTTGGTAGCTTCCGGCCCTAACAGGGGGTTTGATGATTTTGGCATTGAGTATTTCCTTGATGATCCTTTCTCTCTTGGTGTTGAACCTGGTGTAGTTGTCAAACTTCGGTGTAAGTTTAAACGTTTTTCTGGTGTCTCTGTTGTCCCCTGATTTGATTGTTCGGCTTTCTTCCTTTCGTGGTTGCCTTCTGTCTACTTTCTCGGCCTCTCGGAGTTCTTCAATTTCCATCTGCCCTGCGGCCCTTTCTCGGAATTCCTCCAGGGTTTTCGGTTTTGTGACGGCAATTGTTTCTCTGAATTTTCCCAGTTTGAGGCCAGCTTTTATAGCGTGGAGATGGACAGCAGGATCTAGATCGGGTATCTCCATTGTTGCGTCAGCGAATCTGGTTAAATAATCCTTTAAGCTTTCTTGGGGACCTTGGCGGATGGTGCCGAGATAATCTGATCCGTGCACATAAATGCGGGCAGCAGCAAAGTAGTCTATGAAGGATCTTGCCAATTCCTCGAAGGAAGAAATTGATCCTTCAGGTAGTTTTGAGAACCAAAGGAGGGCCGCACCGTCAAGGTAGGTCGGAAAAGCCCTGCAAAGAATAGGTTCGTTTTTAGGTCCATTAAAGAACATCATAGACTGAAATTTCTTAATGTGAGCCCGGGGGTCACCAATCCCCTTATATGGCTCGAGTGAGGAAGGTAGTGTAAAATGTTTTGGCATTTGGTAATTGGTAATCTCCTCGGAAAATGGGTTATCCAAGGTTAATCTCTCCTTCGGGGGGTTGGTGATTAATAGGTCAGTCATGGGTTGGGACGAGCTCTTGGGATTGCCTTCATCCCGCTTGTTGGTGTTGTTTTGTGCTGACAGCTCGGCCAGTCTTTTGACCTCTGCTTGAAGTTCAGCCATCTGGGTCATAAGTTCGGCCTGCGTAAGCTGGTGGACTCCGTTGTCTGCCATGTCTGGAGATCGTGTGATCTGAAAAAGAAAACTCAAGAGGTAGAAATATAAAGGAAAAAGGTTAGTTTTACGTGGCCCCACGGTGGGCGCCAAATGTTCCGTCCTGAGTGCGCCGAGGTATGTGGCTTGCAGTTGAGCGCTTGACTTCTTGACTAAGCTATACGTCGTCTTGGCTCAATGGTGCGGAATGACCTCGGCTCTCTGAAACACGGCGGCGGGAGCACCTGCACAAGACACTCCGACGCTCAAGTAAGTATGTGAGTTATAAGAGAGTAGAGAATAATAAGTAATAATGAGTTCTGTGACCTGGTGTTCATGGGTTGTGTGTCTTGACTTTATAGGCGAATGGTATGTTAGTAAGGGCCTAGTTTGTTCCGATGTATCTGGTGAGTGCTGTTACCAGTATCTTTGACTTGTGCAGAGACGTGATTTGGTTTGATAACGGTTAGGGGATAAGGATGACTTAGTCAGAAATTTCTGTTTTGTTTGTTTCCAAGGTTTAAGTTCGGTTTCAGTGTTAATCTTGTTCCCGAATATAATGGATACACATCAGTAAAATAGGAAGAGATCGAGTAGAATAAAAACCCGCCTTCTACTCACTCCATTGCCTCCCCTGCTTGTGAGAATCAATAATTTTTTTGCAAACAACCATTTTATTTAAAATACAATCGATTCTTTTCTTCTAGGAGTAAATTAAATTTTTCCATTGAGGGGTTAATTCTTTCATTGGAAAACGCCTTGTTTAAATATAGTAAAACAATATGGGAATCAATTATGAGAACTATGGTATTGATTTTTTCTCCGTTTTTACCATTATGCATGTTTTAAAAAATACTAAGACTAGTGTTTTTCAATACCTTTGTTTATGAAACAATTTCACACATCTTTTTATGAAAATTTGTACTTACAAAGATATTTTAACATATATGAGAGGAATACTTAAGTTGTTATTTTTTAAAAGAATTATCTAAGCCCTATATCTATCCTAGACTCTTTGTAATTTTGGACTTTGCTTCGTTGTTTCCTTTGTTTCTTTTTTTCTTATTATTACATGATCCCCAAATTTCTGTAGTTACCATTCATCAAAATCACATTCCTAAAATATTTAAACTCATGCATGCATACATCTATATTTACAATTTCGCTCTTATTTGATAATAACAACTCTTCTATATTTGTCATTTATAATGAAATTTTAATCAACTTCGGGAACGGACAAGGTAGAAAAAAATATTGAATATTTAACTAATAGTCAATCTGAAATTCAAAATTTGTAAGTAATTTTTTTTTAAAAGTTCCCATTCTGCCAAGAGGAACTTCTACATCTTTTATAGAATTTCAACAATCAAATTCAATCCGATTAGCCGAATTTCTAATAATAGCAAAATTAAAATATACTGATTGTTGAATATGAAAAAAAATCAATCAAGTTTGTATCAATATTTAACCATTATTCATATGTCTCTAGCAAATAATTTATAATTTTGGAGTATGTAATTTTATAATATTATTAAAATTTTTATAAAAAAAATTTGAATTTGATCCGATTTTTTAAAAAAAATTGACATTAGACAAATAAAATAAAAAAATGCTCACACGTACAAAACTTAAAAAAAGATACTTTTCGGTGTGTACTTTTCTACCTATTAACTTATTGATTCATATATCTCGTCAGATTACTTTAAATTTTTAGAAAAAATAATTTTATCATATAAAAATTTACTGTTATTATTACTATAAGTCATCAAATCAAATATGCTGGTCTAATTAATTTGGCTTTGTCTATTATATTGTAGAATTTGCCATATTCAAAATCAACAAAGTTTTTCACTGACGACCGAAAAGGAGAGAGGGAATGTTTACCGCGTACTAATGTATTATTATATAAATTTATTAACTATTACACTCTAACGCAAATAGCTTCTTATTGTTACTTTTTTGAATCTTATTATTACGTATTTTATGATGTTATTCAAATAACAAAAGTCCAATCACATAAAAGTTTGGATATTTTATTTTATCCGAATGGGTCAAAATTTGCTACAAGCTAAGATAATTATGCCATCGTCCACAATATCCACATACCACATCCGCTACGTCATTCTTCTAACTTCTAATCTTTCCCGATTCCTCATTAGCCGCCCAACAAGGGTCAAGAAAATAATTTCAAAACATAAACTATTAAAATAATACTCAAAATTTTATGTTGCTACAAAAATAATTCTTAAAAATATGAGCCATAAATGAATTTTAAAATTATTTAAAAATATATTAAAAATAACAATAAATATTATATATTTTTTATAAGAGAAAAATTGGTTTTAGCAAATAATTTATTTTTTGATTTTTTAACTTTCAAAATTTTGGTAATTCATAATAATTTCTTTTAAATTATTAAATTATTAAGATAAACAAAACTTATTTTTTTTATAATGCTTACAAAAGTTCGTATTAAAATATGATCTCAAAATTTTATTTTAGAATATAATATATTTAATATCAAATTATTTTTTTCGCATTTTTTAAATTTTTTATAAATTTATTTATTGTTCATATCTTTTCGTGTTATTTCTTTTTAAAGATATAAATTTTTAAGTACCATTTTAGTAATTTACCCAATTAAAAGATATAGACTAATTCAAAATCGATGTTATATCTAACCCCCAAGCTAAGGGGTACTATAAATATGAGTCTTTATGGTTGCCACCCATCGTCACAAACAAAGCCTTCACTCATAATTGCATTTAACTTGTTCATTTCTGAGCTATCTTAGCTCGAGACATGGAGCTTAATTTGAAGCGCCAGATCGGAATTTTTTGTGTTCTATTGATCTTACCAGCACTATGCAGTGCTGCGTTTACAAAATCCAGAGCAACATTTTATAGTACCTCTGATGGTTTAGGGACTCCAAGTACGTTAGTTCCATCTCCACTCTTCCAACCAGCTAACTATTATATGCAGCTAAATGCATGCACAAATAATTATTCCCTTTTTCTTTCTCTTCCTTTTTTTGTCCTAGTTACTAGGCTAAAGTTACAAAGAGTATTTTATTTAACACGAATATATATTGTCATCTTTTTACTCTTTCATTTCCTCTCTCTCACTCTTAACTTTTTTTTTTCAATATTTTTTTATAAAAAAGGTAAAAGGAGACAAAAGAATAGATAAAAGACTATCTATACTGGATTTAGGAGGTTTCTTTATTCATTGTTTTATTTTGTAGGTGTGTTTTCTCAAATTAGGTTGTGTTATGTATACATGCAAAAATAAAAATTAGGGTATATATACTCAAGAACTGGAATATATAATATAGTCCTTAATATATACATGCATCTTAATACTCTTTTTGTTTACATTATTATCTTATAATTTTTTCCTATAAAATAAAAATACCCAAACATCAATTTTATTCATGTATGTATAAATTTATCCATATTTTAAACTTTTTATGATAATTTATTCATTTTTTATAAATATAAAATTAATTTTTTGTAAGAGGAAAACAGTAATTTACTGTTTCAGTTAGGGACGAACATAAGGGGCGAGTGGAGGTCTTGACCCAACTTTTAAAAAAAAAAATTAATAATAATAAGTTATTAAGTATGATTTAATTTTTTAAAAAAATTATTTAGTATTTAGTCTACTATAAATAAAAGTGAAGTCCAACTTAAATATTAATAATTTTTAATATAAAAACAGTAAGTAATAATATTAAAAAATTTTAAAAAAGATATTATTACTAATATTTTTTAATTAAACAAAATTTTTTAAATCTCATAAAGTGGATTCTTTTTTTTGTGATCGTCTTTCTTGATTCATTTGGTATTAATTTTCTCTAATTTCAACTGCTGCAACTAAGAGATTTTTTTTCAGATATAAATATTGTGAAGAATAACTCAGAAACAAAATAAAAAATGATAACTTTCTTGCTAATTGTCTTTTAATTATATTGAAAAAAAATTGTTGAAAATTTTGATAAATTCTATTATCGATGAATTTTATGATACAAATGGACCACTTCGTTAGTAAAACATACACATATTTTTTGTACTTTAAAATATATTCACTATTAATATATTTTTGTAATATATTTTACACTATATAATTTTTTGTATAATATTTTAATATTACATATATTATTAGTCCCATGATAATATTATCAGTACTTAATAATAAATAAATAAATAAATAATATGATGATGATGGAATATATGTAAAAATATTATAGCTGGACGCTGTGGGTACGGCGACTATGGAAGGACGGTCCACGGAGGAAGTGTCGCCGGTGTGTCAAACCTCTGGAGGGATGGAGTTGGCTGTGGTCTTTGTTATCAGGCAATATTCTTATTCCTCTTCTTTTTATTAATAATAATAATAATAATTCTTAGTAAAATACAGTAAGATAGCTTCTTAAATTTAATATTATTTTATTCTGTCTACAATTTACCTTATAATTGGCTAAAAATATATTAACGGTTTTATGTTTGATGTTTACTTTCTTGGCAGCAAAAGCTATTTTATAGTCTGAACATGCATGGATGATTCACTTGTTTGTCCTACTTTCAATTTTATATTTCAGGTGAGGTGCACAAACCCATCGCTGTGCAACAGTAATGGAGCATACTTGGTGGTAACAGACTACGGTGCAGGAGATAGAACAGATTTCATAATGAGCCCAGCGGCCTTCTCAAGTTTGGGAGTCAACTCAACAGCAAATGATGAACTCAGGAAACTAGGCACCGTTGATATTGAATACCAGAGGATTTCATGCAGTTACCCTGGCCAAAACATTGTCATCAAAATCAAAGAGAGTAGCACCAACCCTGGTTACTTGTCTATTGTACTTTTCAATGTTGGTGGAACATGCGATGTCATTGCTATTCAGTTGTCGCAGTCGGGCAGCAACACATGGGTTTCTTTGCAGAGGGTGGACGGTGCAGTTTTTCAGATTTCAAACCCGCCAAGTGGGACCCTCAGATTCAGATTCCAAGTTAATTGCGGTTCTGGACTTGAATGGAGGCTCCCCAAGAATGACATCCCTGCTAACTGGAGGGCTGGTGCCACTTATGACACTGGCATTCAGTTTTAAATTTGTAAGAATAATAATGCATGATTTGTGTTTGTGTGCTGCTGCCTCATGTGATTTGTTTTGTTGTTTTTTTTTTGTGATGTGAGACTGGAAAATAATGGGGCTACTTGTCCGTCAAATATATGTATATGAAGAAATAAATGTGGTGCAATTTCTCCTTTCTTAATTCATGGTCATATGACTATAATTCATTCGTTATTGCTGTTATCTTTTATCCTTAGCGTTACTCGCTCATATCTGAACATTCAGACATTTGACTTTGCATACAAGACCTCATCATTTGTGTAAGTGTCTGTTGAATCTCTGTTCTTCGTGGTAGAGAAAGCGGGTAAGAGAAGAGATATTACAAGAGCAGAGTCTCAAAAGTTTCTAATATAAATTCTGATTTAAGAATGATGAATATTATCTTGCTACAGATACATGTCATTACTTATACATTGGCTGCTGCTGTGCGAAAATGAAACTCGCACAACTGAACCGGCAAGTGTATCGGGTTGTCCAAATAATACTTCAGGTGAGTGAGGGTCGATTCCACGAGGATTGTCGGATCGAGCAATCTGTGATTATTCTGCAGATCTTAGTCAGACGAATAGAAAGATAGTTGTTATTTGTTGTAGGCGCATAAACAGAACAATAACAAAAAGACGTAGAAACAATGATAAGAAATCAGTTAAGCTCTCGAAGATGCTTGTTCTTCCGGATTAATACTTCTTACTGACTAATTTAACAATGAATGATTCATTTAATGGCAAGGCTGTAAGTGATTAAGTCAGGGGTAGTGGTCATTAATCTCCTCTGATCTAAACCAAACACCAGTAGTGATAGTTCAATCTGGAAGAGGGTGAAGTTCACACGATTTAATCTCTGGTGATCCAACTCAAAACGCCACAGACAAGATCGGATCTTCCGGATCGGAGAATGATGCTCAGTATTCTAGCCTTAACGCCGCAGGGACCTCAATTACACATGACTAACGAGATTTTACGTCACATATCCCAATTAGCCCAAATATCTTGTTGGAACTTGTGATGTACTCTCAAGCTGTAGCTCAATACTAAGTCAGGACTCGTAAAGAACTCATGTAGAATAAGGGGTCATACTCTCATTCCACCCCAGATTTATAATGATGAAAAACGACAATACATCAAAGAATAGAATGGAATCAAACATATATTAGAATAGAAAAGTAATAATATTAATCCATAGGAATGAACATAGCTCCTATCCTTAACCTAGGAGGTCTAGCCGCTCATATTTTACAGGAAATAAAGTGTGATAAGTTCTGAGAGACTGAAGATAAATATCCTTAACAAGAGTGATCTTCCTTCTATTTATACTAATAACTAGACTAAGCTAAATGTGCGAAAATCCACTTATGGGCCCACTTGGTGAGTGTTTGGGTTGAACTTGGCGTCCAACTTGAGTGAGTGGACGTTGAACGCCTACTAGGGAGGTAAATGCACTGCCTTGTGCTCCTTTGGTCAACACCAGTTTTGGGCGTTCAACGCTGACCTTGATCCTTCTTGGGCGTTGAACGCCAGAAAGGGGGAAGTTGGGCGTTCAATGCCCATTTTAGGCAGTCCATTTCAAAAGAAACTATAGACCATTATATATTGCTGGAAAGCCTTAAAAGTTAGCTTTCCAACACATTTAAGTGAGCATCAATTGGATTTCTGTAGCTCCAGAAATGCTCGTTTGAATGCATGGAGGTCAGGATTTTACAACATCTGCTATCCTTTCTTTACTTTTGAATCAGACAATCATCTAAAATTATAGAAAAAATACAAAAGCTCAAAGTAGTATCCAAAATGTGAATTTTTCACTATAACCTACTAAAACATAATAAAACTTAACAAAATATAACTAAAAGAACATTAAGAAAACAGTGTCAAAAAGGTATAAAATATCCGCTCATCAGAACACCAAACTTAAACTGTTGCTTGTCCTCAAGCAACCAAAAACAAAGTAGGACTAAAGAGAAGAGAAAGATACAATAAGTCTCAGAGTTGTTAATGAAGCTCAATTCCAAATAATTGAATGGGGCTATTAGCTCCTTACTTCTGAACAGTTTTGGCATCTCACCTTCCTTTGAAGCTTAGAAGTATTAGCATCTCTTGAAACTAGAATCCGGATGATATTATTGATTCTCTTCTTTTAGTTTTTATTGGTTCTTGAACACAACTTCTTTTTGGGACTTTGCACCTTTGAGCCTAGCCTTGACTCTAAGCATTTTGTTTTCCCGTATTACCACCGGATACATAAACACCACAGGCACTTAACTGGGAGAACCCTTTAGATTCGAATTTAGCTTTGCTTAAATTCCCAGACAGTGGTCCCAGAGATCTTAAGCGTACTCTTTAGCTTTAGGTCACGACTTTAACTACTTAGTCCACTACTAAAAAATTAGTTATTACAGACGGATATTTCCAACGGATTTTATCCCACGGAAATACAGATGGAATTTGCAAGGGATTTTTTGTCGGAAATAAAAAAATGAATTATCATAAATTACAGACGAAAAGAAGAATCCATCGATAATTCTGTCGGAAAAATTAATTTTTTTTCATGAAAAATGGTTACCGATGAAAAATCCGTTTGTAATTAAATGAATAAAACGCTACGTTTTATTAAATTTAAAATATTCCTTCAGAAAATATTAACTTAAATCTAATCTACCCCCTCACTCTCGAGCTCCATTCACAAATAAACACAACTGCCAACTCCTACTTGTATGTGCTTCTTCCTCTCTCCGTCGCACAGCTGCTTCTTCTCTCCGTCACACGAGCTGCTTTCGCTGCTACCGCTGCCGCCGTCGCTTGCATCGCATGATCTCTCTCTGTCATCCCTTGCGTCAAACGAGTTCCCTCTGCCGCCGTTCTCGTCGTGTCTACTCTCATCATCCCAGAGCTCTATTTGCCGCCGCTCTCATCGCATCTGCTCCCTCTGGCGCCTCTTCCATCTAATCTCAACAACTCGCTCTCTCAGTTCTTCTCGTAATCATCTCGAATTTTAGGTATATATATCCTAATTTAATGATTATGTTCTTCGTGATAAACCTTAGGGCTCAATTTTTCTGTGCCAGTTTTAGCTAGGTTTATCATATTCTGCTTTTGTGCTTCGTAAATCTGTGGGTTTACTCTGATTTTGATGATTTTTTTTTCTGCAATCGGAAGCTTTTTTACCTAAATGCAATATTTGTGTGATTCATGTGATACTAGTGTGTAACTTTATGATATAATTGCTGATTGACAGGGTTTCAAGTAAAATCTGTAGCACAGAATCTGATTAACTGCAGGGTTTATCATACTCTGCTTTTGTGCTTCGTTTGAATCTACAGGTCTACTCTGATTTTGATGAATTTTTTTCTGCAATCGAAGCTTTTCGTTTGAATCATTTGCTTAGACGAACATTGAATCTGTTCTGTTCTATTCTGTTCAAGTAATTTGTAATTTAATTTGACTTATTTGTTTCATAATTATTTACAACTTTCATTGTACGAAGAAAGATAGGCACAACTTTTTGAAGGGGTATGTTTATTCTAAATGCAGAAATTCAATCTTAGCGTTGAACAAATAAGGATATATCTGACCGCTCTCAAGAATTTGTTGATAAGCTTTTTGAAGAATAAAAGAAGCTTGAAGACTTTGCATCAGAGGTTGAGCAAACACAACTAAATTGTATTGCTGACTTTAAGAAGTCTTTCGAGGTTGTGATGTAAAATATTAATATTAATGCACTCTTTCTATGGTGGCTTATGGTGGTTGACCTATTCTTTACAGGAGCAATCAAGATCGGATTCAGAGAAGCTTATTGTGGATATGACCAGCTTAGTTTCTGATCACATTCATCGTCAAATGGATCTGGTCCGATTTGAGTATTACTTAGTCAATGTTTCTTAGTAAATCTTTCTTATTTGGGTTGGCAGTTTAGTTTCTTATGGACGATGGTGAATTGTTCAGGTAGATGAAAAGCTTGTTGATCTTAGATAGAGCACGTTAAGAACAAGACTTTCTTGGGTGAACATGTGTCACCAGTAGGAGAAATTGTGTCCCATGCAAAAAGAAAATCGCAATCTTTTTGTGTGCAAGCAGAGAAAGAGACCAAGGATACTGCTGATTATTCTGCAGCAAAGCATTGTCGTATTTAGTTACTCATGCAACAAAGGTCAATGGCTTGCCCATGGTTTCTTGATCAAGTCCTCCTTTAGCGAAATTCTTAGTATCTTATTTTTATATATGTACTGTAAATACCACTGGATCAGCTTTAGAGCATATGAAGAGGACTCATGAGGCTGTAAATGAGAAAGAGTCCAAGCATATTTCTGTAGTAGTGTCACTAATTAGGTATCTAGTGAATTGATTGTGAGAAACTGAGAATAACTGTCAGTAATGCCCATGCTTATTGAAAATGTGCTTCATTGAGTCGTAATCTGCTCTTAAACTAATACTTTTGTGATCAACTGGTGCAATATCAATCACTTGTGTACAGTAATGCTTCTAATAGCAATGAGCAACATGACATGGAGATCAATTTTGCTCGTGTTGCAGCAGAGAAAAATGTGGGAAAGAATAGCAAGGATCTCTTTGAGCAGTTTGATGGTAAGTGTATGGTTTCATTGCATAGAAAAATTGGTTGCAAAAAAGCAGTAAAATTATTTTATTATTAGCATTCTGACGTGTGTGTCCATTAGCAGTCTGGTTTCAGAACTCTACTCTTTACCATTTTAGCATGTTTTATGTCTCCCACCATATTCAACCTGTTCCTGCCACAAAAGAAGAGGTATGATTTCATTTTAAGCATCTCTGTTTCTTCTTGGCAGTTTGCTAATCTAACTCCTTGTGATAAATTTTGAGCTTCTACCATTTCTGGTGAGAAGGTTTAATGTGAAGGGCTATGAGACTGGGGTTTGGGAATCCTGACTGGAAGAAGACACATGAGGAGGCAGAAAAGTCTGTGGTTGTGGTTATTGCATTGCTAATAAATGGTGCTACTTGTGTTGGCAAAACCGTTATGGATGAATTGCTTAACAGTTGTTATTTGGGTAGGGACTCGGTTAAGAGTTCTTTAGTTTTGTGTACTAACTAAAAAAACTTGTTCTGCTCAAATGTGAACTTGATCTGCTCAAATGTGAACTTGGACAGAATGGTAAATTAACTAAACTTGATCGACAACTATTAAACACTGAAAATAAACAACTATTCATCTCTTCTTCGGTCTCTATCTTTCAATTTTTCGCTAATTTGAATTTCCTAAACTAGTTAATACTAGTTTGGAATCATCAATTTTAGCTATCTACTATCAATTTAATTCAGTTAATTCTAGTTTGGGTAATCGTTTACTTCATCAATTTATTGCCATTGTCATTTTCAATATCTGATCTGTTTGTGTGAGAAGTGAATGTGGTGTGTAACACCCTACCATACAGAGTCTTATGCTTAAGTCATAATTCAGAGATGGCAAGGTATTACGACTTCTAAAATAAAAATTTAGTACGTATAGTAGTATGAATGATTGAGTATAACTAGGAGCCTTTGTAGAAAAAGGGGGTAAACAAAAAAAAACCGCAACTCAAAAGCGCATCACTCCGATCGATAACGTAACGAACAAGGATAAACCATCGCGAGATTATATATATACAAAGGAGTGTCAAAAACAGGAATATCAGGACTCAAGATCCGGCCGCGAAGATAACCGGTCCGAGCATAACAATATATACATATGATAAAATAAGGAAAACCCCAAAGGAAACCCAAAGGGACACAAATACATAAAACCTATTCTCCAAAACCTCCCATAAGAGGAGTCATCACAGTTTGTATTATTTAATGGAGATAAAAGTATCTAAACAAAACATATAAACCAAAACATAGCCCCGAGAACAAAGGATCTTCGCAAATCTAGAAGTCTCCAGCATGCCTCAGCGGGAAACCTCACGTCCTGCATCTGAAAACCACAAAATCCGCATGGGTGAGAACCAGAGGTCCCCAGCATGGTAACAGCTTCCACATATATAATACATAATAATAGAGGAAAGCCAAAGGCAATCCTATAACTTCCTCCAGATAATATTAAAGCTTATAAACAAGCTAAACCATATAAGGGCATCTGACTAAAGATTCTTCAATCTAACTAATACTTCCCTTTCCAATTCCTTCAAACCTCCCAACCACCAGCAGGAGTGTATTATAGCAAACACAGTTATATCAGACAAGAATATACAATTAGGAGCAGTTAAGACATTTAGGCAATTAGCAATTAATATGCAGTCAAATAGGCAATCTCAAACAATTCACATAGTATGCATATGATGAATGCCTGTCCCTAGTGGCTGATGATATCATCTTGTCGGTTATAGAGCCAACCCGACAAGTCCTGGTCGCTAACCATTGGACTGTCCCTCTGTCATGCATCCCCAAACTCGAGTTATACTCGTTATAAACTTGATCATAAACATGATCCATATCCATCACCCTCACTGGTGAATATTTATGGGGGATCGAGCTCATCCGGGTCTTTCACAGTGCCCGGCCACACTTACGACATAGGGTCAAAAGAGCTTCGAGTCTCAACCTGGAGCACGTGGTGGCTAGCCACTGCTACTACCCAGGGAAACTCGTATCTCCGATAGTGGAAGTGCAATTCACAATTATCAATAATTCAGCATAAACATGCATGAATTCTCATCCATGGATCAACATCCATATCAGCCATCCGGCTCACGGTTCAGTCCAGAACCAGCCAATACTCATAGCATACACAGCTATTCCGGCTCACGGTTCAATCCAGAACCAGCCCATTCATAAGCAATTATAGCCTTTCGGCCCATGGCATAACAAGCACTTCCACCACCATCCTCCGCATCTCACATAATCATCTTGATCCTCATTGATCATTCATATTTCCCTTGCTTCACTCGCAAGTTACCTCATTCACTAGCCCCTTCTTAACAGCTAGGCATGCCATAATGATTTAAGACACAAATGGTGAGATCGGAGGCTTAGAAGTATGAAATTTGGCTTTTAAAACTCAAAAATCAACTTTGGGATGAAAACAGGGCCGCGCGTGCGCGCACTCCACGCGCACGCGTGGATGGCCTCGAAAACTCATCGCCGCGCAAGCGTCATGCACGCTAACGCGTGGATTTAAAACTTGCCAATCGACGCGCACGCGTCAACCACGCGTACGCGTGGGTGTTCTCATGCCCTAGGCACAACACAGGCACAGTTCTGGCATAACTCTCGGGAAAATAGCTGGGCATTGGGTGCAGCACAATCGGCGCGCCCGCGCACATCACGCGCACGCGTGGATGGCACTTTTAGTAAAACTCACGGGAGTGAGGTCGATCCCACAAGGATTGAAGGATTGAGCAATTTTAGTGTAGTGGTTGATTTAGTCAAGCGAATCAAGTTTTGGTTGAGTGATTTTGTATCCAACAGTAAGTAAATGACAGAAAATATAAAGGGGGGAGGGAAGAATTGCAGAAATTAAAGGGGAGTGAATCCTCTCCAGTGGAAAAAAAACGGGATGGTATCCAGTGGAAGATCTCACCATTCAATACATTCTCTCTCTCATTTATTGCTGGTCCCACTTGTAAAATTAAAGGTGGGAAATTACACTTTATTCTCTCCAGTGACAAAAAAATGGAGAGGATCTATTTCCAAATTAAAGAGAACTGAAAGTAAAAGAGTTGAATCTTAAAGGACAAGAAATTAAATGACTGAAACTTAAAGTGCAAGAAATGTAAATTTCAGTAACTTAAAGTGCAAGAAATATAAATTGCTTGAATGGAAAAGGGATTTGAGGACTGGGATTTCAGAATTCAAGCAAGGAAAATTAAATTGCAGCAATTATCAAAGCAAGAGATGGTTTGAGTTCTGTTAGATCTCAAACAGAAAGGGAAATTAAATTGCAGCAGGGGTTCACAGAAGAACCAAAAGGAAAATGGGATCTCAGGACTCCAGAGACTAGATAGCAAAGTCTAGATCTCAATTGCCTTCCCAGATCCAAATTCACAAAGCAATTAACAAGAAATTAAGGAGGAAGCAGTAAAGGAAATTGGATTCAATTCAATTATGCAGTGAGATAATCAAAGAGATCTTAAATGGAGATTGAGACAGAAATTCCTTAATTCTTCACATCCAAGATTCAAACAAGAAAAGTAAAAATTGCTCAAGCAAGAACAAGGAAGAAGAGAGATCAATTCTCCTCCCTAATTCTCTCAAATCTCAGTTCAAAGCTCTCAAAGAAGATGAAGTTTCAAAATGTAAAAATTCAAAAATCAAAAGAAGCTCTCTAATTACATCAAACTATCTCCTATTTATACACTTTCTATTCTTGGATTTTGGAATTTGGATGGGCTTTTGATTTGGTGAAGAAATGAATTAAGTTGGATTTTTAATCCAATTTTGAGCCCATGAGAAAGTGGCTTCCAGGAGGCTGCCCTGCCCTTGTGGAGGGCAGAGCAGGAAACGGTGCGTGCGTGCTTGGTGTGTGTGATGCATCAGGATGCTGCCCTGCCCTTGTGGAGGGCAGGGCAGAGTTGCCATGGTGCGCCAATTGCTGCCCGTGCGCGCTGCTGCTGGCCGAGACTTCCTTGGTGCGCGCCAATCTTGTGCGCTGGCCATGCACCACAAAATGCTGCCCTGCCCTTGTGGAGGGCAGGGCAATGTGCCAAAGGAGAAGTCCCACATTCGAAACTCGGTGGAGGCACACGCTGCTTCTTTTTCTTTGGTTTTCTTGGCACCAAAGTAATGCTTAATTCCTTGCTTCCTCATGGTGCCGTGTTCGATCCTGGGAGATTGAAAGCAAGCCAATTTTTGCTTGTTTTTATTGTGCTTGAGCGCTACTCTTTTCCTCTTTGTCCTTGGGTTCGAAACTCATAGGAAGCATTATGAAGCAATTTCTTTTGAATTGTTCTTGGTTGAAGCCCGATATTGCTCTTGAGGAGGGCAGGACAGAGTTTTTGCTCCCTTTGGTTCTTGGCATCAAATTGTGCTCTGCCCTTGTTGTGGGCAGGGCAGTGATGCTTTTCAAGGTTTGGCTCATTATGTTGCTCTCCTGGAGGGCAGTGTGCTCTCCTGGAGGGCAGTGTAGCTTCCTCCATACCATGCGCCACACTTCTTAAGCCACGTTTTTCTTCTTTTCTTCCTTTCTTCACCTACAAGAAACCAAAACAACCACTCAAAGTATCTCTAAACTCATAAGGTTTATAATTCATTAAAAATCAATTAATTCTTGCTTAAACCTCATGATTTAGCATCAATTTAATGGTGGTTGCTTGACTTAAAGAAGTGTTGCATTTTCATTCCAAATTGCTTTCTTAGGATACAAGAAAGTGCATAAAGACTAGTAAAACAAGTGAAATTAGCTTGAAAAATAGGTATATGATGACCTGTCATCACAACACCAAACTTAATTCTTGCTTGTCCCCAAGCAAGCATCAAACCTAAGAGAAAATGAAATGAACAAGAGAAGAAAACATATCCTTATTATGCATATAGCAGAACTTGATTCATGGAGTTTTTATGCAGACAATGATAACTCAATTATTGTTGCTGTTACATAACATACATTTTTCCTCAAAGGCTTACTAAACTTGCTGTTATAAGGTTTATTCTTTCTTTGCTCCCTTGCTAACTTTTCTTTTCTCATGTTGCTTATCAAGCTTATTATTCTTTAAAGGCTTGGTGTCTAATGTTGTAGTAGTAGCCTTTGGCTTTATTTTTACTCAACATCTTCCACCACAGACACATGGCTCACTACTTCTTCCTAGGATCATTGATGCACAGCATCTCTTTGGATAACTAAATGTTCTGTATCTAGGTTGCTCTTTATTGTGGACTTTCAATTGGCCATCCCAAATCAGTTGATCTAAGTGACCGGGTTTTGAAATACCCCTCAGAATTTACTTATCCAAGCATATCCTAGTACAAGAACACCACAGGCATGTGTCCTAGGGTCCAAGCTATTGGTGTCCAACCTTTATTCTTTGTTTTTCTTGCCACATTGGCTTTTTCTTCTTCCTTTTCTTTCTATTTTATTTTGTTCTCAAGGGATTTTTTCTTTACTGATAAGAACCTTTATAACAGCAAGCTAGATCACACTTCAATGAAAATGACATTATGCAGCAATTATTTTATGAGTTATGCATTTAATCAAACACATATACCACCATTAACTTCCATTCTAACTTATGCAACATTGGATATTTACTTTCTAATTCAAACAATTCTCTTTTATTCAAGCATATGGGAAACAAAACAAAAGTCAACTAGGTGCTGGATGACAAGCATTATGCATATTAGCATACTTAATCAAACAACTTCACTTGTAACTAGATAAACACTTTAGCAGGACATATAATGGTTCCCATGTTCAAAACAATTCACAGCAGCAAGGATTAAGTTCAGATACAATCTTTGAAGTTGCAGCCCTTTGATTCTTCCTTCTGTTGTGTTTTCTTTGAGTTAAGATGCACAATATCTTCAATTGTTGACTCATGTCCTGCATAATTCTCAAAGTTGCTTGCTTCTCAAGCCCTTAATTGCATGGTTAGTATGCATAAATTGAGTGTGGCTCTTGGATTTATTTTGGTGTTGGAGACACCAAACTTAATTGCTTGCCACTGCCTCTGATGCAGCAAGTTAGCCATATGTGAAACCTTGTGTTCTTGCTAAAGGTTATGGGTTTAAAGCTAGAAAGCAGTTAAATAGTTGAATAATTTGTCTGATTGCTTGGAGTTATCATTGTGCAGGAAGTGAGAATGTTCTTTTAAATGAGATTTTTGGTGGAACACCAAACTTAGAATCTTTCATTCTCCCTTAAGTTGTTTTGGTGTGCAACACCAAACTTAGCTCCTTGCAATGCATACCAATTATTCAACATTTTTATTGAAAAAGCTATGAAAAGAAAACTACCTCAGGTTGGGTTGCCTCCCAACAAGCGCTTCTTTATTGTCACTAGCTTGACATCTTCCATTCTGCTGATCATGAAAGTTGAAAATCACAGTGCCTTAGTTTGTCTTTTTTCACTGTGAACTTCCTTCCGGTTTTCTCTTTGATGACCTCTATGAATTCCTGTGGAAGGATCTTAGTCACAATGTAGTGATCAGACAACTGTGGGGACACCTTCATGGTTTGAATGTTTATCATTACTCTATCCCCTAGTGAAAATTTTCCAGTGGGGATTTTCTACTTTTCTTTAATTCTATCCTCTGTCTCTCCTTGTAAGAATTCCTTGTTGTGTTTTTCTTGGATGGTACTTTCTTTGTCCAAGGTTTTCTTACTTTCCTCTATGATCCTCTTCCGTCCTTCCTTCTTTGTAGCATCTTCGTTGTTAGTTGGTTTGTCTTCAGTGGCTCTGGGGAGAGTATTTGCCTTCTTCTCACCCATTTCTGCAAAGTGCTTCGCCAGTTGAGCTATCTGCTCCTCAATTCTTCTGATTGACATCTCTTGGTTCTTTGTTATCTCCTCTTGGTGTTTCATCATTCTCTCTATTAAGATCTCCAAGTTAGTGATCCTTTGAGAGTCTTGTGAGATTGGTCGGTTGTGAGATGTTAAAGGTTGGAAGGATGGGTGTTGTGGTGGCATGTAGTGGTTGTTGTTACCATAATGGTGTTTTTGCTAGTTTGTGAAGTTGGGGTTGTTGTAATTGAAGTCCCTTGGTTCGTGAATTTGGTACTCGGTCCTTCTCCAGTTGGAATGAGTCTGGAAGTGTATGTTTTGTGAGTATTGGCTTTGATTGGCATTGGTGGATGAGTGATGTTGGTTGTTTGTGGTCATGGATTTGCCCTGGTTGAAACTTCCTTGTTCTTGATGTCGGGACTCCCCCATTCTTAGATAAAAATGAGGCCTCCATGGTGGAAATTGGGCATTCACTGCAGCAGACTGCAGGCAATCAACTTTTCTATCTCTCAGCTCCATGTGTTGCTGTGTTTGATGGTGCATTTGTTTGTTCAGGTTCATGAATGCATTTATTCCTTCAAGATTCATCACTTCTTTTTCTGAAATTGCATTCTGTGGTTTCTCGAATGAGTGTTGGTTGTTGACTCCTTTGTCATTGAAATTTGCAATTCCTTGGGCAGTTGTTGTTGCTTTGAGTAGGCCATCTGAGAAGTAGTCCACTGCTTTTCTTGTCTCTGGGGTTAGTCCTTCATAGAAAGCTCGGAAACCCACTTTATCAGTTGCTTTCTTGTATCTTTCCCATGCCTTGAAGAGTGGTTCTTCTTCTCCTTGTGTGAATAGATGTTCCCCCTCTTTCAGCTTGATGATCTGTCTGGATGAGGAGAATTTGGCCAGAAATTTGGTGACCAAATCATCCCAACTAGTGATACTTCCTTGGGGGAAAGTTTCAAACCATTGTGCAGCTTCACCCTTTAATGAGAAAGGGAATAACAAGATCTTATAAGTGTCATGATCTAGACCATCAGTTTTGACCGCATCACAAGTCCTCAGAAAAGTGGATATGTGCTGTTGGGGATCTTCCAATGGATTTCCGTCATAAGAACAATTGTTCTTGATTAGTGTAATGAGTGGTTGCTTCATGTCATGATACTCTTCGTCTGTAGAGACTTCTTTTCCTGTGGTACGCAAACAATCAGGAGGAACAAACAACAGCACTCTTGAGAATTGAGTGCAGTTACTCGAGATAAACTCTCAAACAGTTAGTGAGTTGATAAAGGCAAATTTTCAAACAGTTAGTGTGTTAGTTAAAAATAAAGAAAAAGTGCTTGATCTAGATCTCCACTTCACTTAATCATTGTCAATCTATTTCAATCCCCGGCAACGGCGCCAAAAACTTGATGTGTGGAAAACGATCCAACACAAAACTCACCGGCAAGTGTACCAGGTCGCATCAAGTAATAAAACTCACGGGAGTGAGGTCAATCCCTCAATCCCTGTGGGATCGACCTCACTCCCGTGAGTTTTATTACTTGATGCGACCCGGTACACTTGCCGGTGAGTTTTGTGTTGGATCGTTTTCCACACATCACAAATGTTGTTGGATTCTGACCTCCCTGCACTCGAAATGGATTTTGTGGAGCTACAGAATCCTAATTGGCACGCTCTTAATTGCGTTGGAAAGTAGACATCTTCAACTTTCCAGCAATTTATAATAGTTCATACTTTGCCCTAGATTTGATGGCCTAAATTGGCGTCAAAACGCCGGTCAGAGACCCTTTTCTGGCGTTAAATGCTAGAACTGGCATAAAAGCTGGAGTTAAACGCCCAAACTGGCACCAGAGCTGGCGTTTAACTCCAAGAAAAGCCTATGCACGTGAAAGCTTCAATGCTCAGCCCAAGCACACACCAAGTGGGCCTCGGAAGTGGATTTCTGCACTATCTACCTTAGTTACTCATTTTCTGTAAACCCTAGCTACTAGTTTTAGTATAAATATTACTTTTTCTCATTGTATTAGACGTCTTGGTTATTTTGGTTCCCCCTCTAGGGCCGAAACCAATGAACACCATTATCACTTATGTATTTTCAATGGTGGAGTTTCTACACCTCATAGATTAAGGTGTGGAGCTCTGCTGTTCCTCATGAATTAATGCAATTACTACTATTTTCTATTCAATTCAAGCTTATTCTTGTTCTAAGATATCCATTCGTACTTCAACATGATGAATGTGATGATCAAATGACACTCATCACCATTCTCACTTATGAATGCGTGCCTGACAACCACTTATGTTCTACCTAAAAACAAGCTTGAATACATATCTCTTGGCCTCCTAGTCCACGACGCATGGTTGCCTCTCCTGACAACAGAGCCTTCCATTCCGTGAGATCAGAGTCTTCGTGGTATAAGCTAGAATCAATTGGCAGCATTCTTGAGATCCGAAAAGTCTAAACCTTGTTTGTGGTATTCCGAGTAGGATCTGGGATGGGATGACTGTGACGAGCTTCAAACTCACGAGTGCTGGGCGCAGTGACAGTGCGCAAAAGGATCATTGGATCTTATTCCGAAACGATCTAGAACCGACAGATGATTAGCCCTACGTAACCCGTAGCCGGACCATTTTCACTGAGAGGACAGATGGTAGTCATTGACAACGGTGATCCCCCAACATACAGCTTGCTATGGAAAGGAGTACGCATGACTGGATGAAGGCAGTAGGAAAGCAGAGATTCAAGCGGAACAAAGCATCTCCACACGCTTATCTGAAATTCCCACCAATGAATTACATAAGTATCTCTATCTTATTTTACATTTTATCTATCTTTTAATTATCAAAACCCCATAACCATTTGAATCTGCCTGACTGAGATTTACAAGATGATCATAGCTTGCTTCAAGCCGACAATCTCCGTGGGATCGACCCTTACTCACGTCAGGTATTACTTGGATGACCCAATGCACTTGCTAGTCACCTGCACGGAGTTGTGAGAGAAGTGTGAACTCACGATTTCGTGTACCAAGTTTTTGGCGCCGTTGCCGGGGATTATTCGAGTTTGGACAACTGACGGTTCATCTTGTTGCTCAGATTAGATAATTTTCTTTTTTTCATTTATTTTTTCTTCAGGATTTTTAAGAATAAATTCTAGAGTTTCAGATGATGCTTTTATCATCACAGGACCTAGTTGATTCCCATCAATTTGGCTGTTGTATGTAATGTCCTGCTGAAGCTTGGTTAACCATGTCTAATCCTTTTAGACTGAAGCTTTAGACTAACATTGCATGATTCCTGGAATTCTTATTAAAAATTTTGAGTTTCTTATTTTCTTTTTCAAAATAATTTTCGAAAAAAAAAACAAAATTTACAAAAAAATTTATAAAATCATAAAATCAAAAATAATTTGTGTTTCTTGCTTGAGTCTAGTGTCAAATTTCAAGTTTGGTGTCAACTGCATGTTTCTATTTTTCTTGCATTTTTCGAAAATATCTGCATTGTATTCTTCATTGATCTTCAAGTTGTTCTTGATGATTTTCTTTGTCTGATCTTTAAATTCTCTTGTTTTGTGTCTTTTGTTGTTTCTCATGTGCATTCTCAAATTGTTAGTGTCTCTAGTATGAAAATTTCTAAGTTTGGTGTCTTGCATATCTTTCTTTTCTTAAAAATTTTTAAAAAATATGTTCTTGATGTTCATCATGATCCTCAAAGTGTTCATGGTGTTCATCTTGACATTCAAAGTGTTCTTGCATGCATTCCTTGTTTTGATCTTAGTTTTTCATGTTTAATTTCATTCTGTTATTTTTCTCTCTCATCATTAAAAATTCAAAAAAAATCAAAATTATTTCTTTTCAAGTCAATAATACAGATAATTGAAGATTCAGAACATACAGTAGAGAAATCACAGAGAAAAAGATGGGCGTTCAAAATGCCCAGTAAAGAATGACTTTTGGTGTTTAAACGCCAGCGAGGGTACCTGGCTGGGCGTTTAACGCCCAAGGAGGTAGCCAAGTGGGCGTTAAACACTAGAATAGATACCATTCTGGGCGTTTAACGCCAGGATAGCACCAAGGAGGTAATTTTGTTTTCAATTCAAATCTTTTTCAATTTTTCAAGTTTTAAAACTAATCTTTCAAAATCTTATCTTTTTCATATCATCTCTTATCAATCATATCTTTTTCAAAATCAAATCTTTTTCATTTTTCTTTTAATATTTTTGAAAATCCTTGCTAACAATTAATGTTGTGATTCAAAAATTTCAAGTTTGTTACTTTCTTGTTAAGAAAGGTTCAATATTTGAATTTTAGAATCATATCTTTTAATTTCTTGTTAGTCAAGTCATAAATTTAAAAATCAAATCTTTTTTTTTAACTGTTTTTCAATCATATATTTTTAAATCATATCTTTTTCAAATCACATCTTTTTAAATTCTAATTTCAAAATCTCTTTCTAACTTCTTATCTTTTCAAAATTTATTACCTCCTATCTTTTTCAAAGCCACTTAACCACTTTTCCACTTACAATTTTCGAAAATCACTAACCACTTTTTCAAAATTCTTTTTAATTAACTAATTATTTTAATTTTAAAATATTCGAATTTCTTCTCTCTCCCATCTCTTTCTATTTAATCACTAACACTTATCCTCCTTTGATAATTCGGACCCCCTCCCTCTCTATAAGTTCGAATTCTTCTCTCTACCTCATCATTGTTTTCTTCTTTTTCTCTGACACATCAAGGAATCTCTATACTGTGACATAGAGGATTCCATATTTTCTTTGTTTTCTTCTCTTTCATATGAGTAGGAACAAAGATAAAGACATTCTTGTTGAATCTGATCCTGAACCTGAAAGGACTCTAAAGAGAAAGTTAAGAGAAGCTAAAGCATAACTCTCTGGAGAGGACCTGACAGAAATTTTCAAAAAAGAAGAAGACATGGCAGCCAAAAATAACAACAATGCCAACGATGCAAGGAAGGTTCTTGGTGACTTTACTGCACCAACTCCCGACTTCTATGGGAGAAGCATCTCTATTCCTGCCATCGGAGCAAACAACTTTGAGTTTAAGCCTCAATTAGTTTCTCTGATGCAGCAGAATTGCAAGTTTCATGGACTTTCATTGGAAGATCCTCATCAGTTCTTGGCTGAATTTTTGCAAATCTGTGACACTGTTAAGACCAATGGAGTTGATCCTGAGGTCTACAGACTTATGCTTTTCTCTTTTGCTGTAAGAGACAGAGCTAGTATATGGTTGAACTCACAACCTAGAGACAACCTAAACTCTTGGAAAAAGCTTGTCAATGCCTTCTTAGCTAAATTTTTTCCACCTCAAAAGATGAGTAAGCTTAGAGTGGAAGTTCAAACCTTCAAACAGAAGGAAGGTGAATCCCTCTATGAAGCTTGGAAAAGATACAAGCAATTAATCAGAAGGTGTCCTGTTGACATGCTTTCAGAATGGAGCATCATAGGTATTTTCTATCATGGTCTGTCTGAGTTATCCAAGATGTCATTGGACCATTGATGACAAGTCATCATATACCCATTTTTCAAGCTAATTTCACTTGTTTTGTTAGCATTTATGCACTTTCTTGCATCCTAAGTAAGTGATTTGGAGTGAAAATGCACAACTTCTCTAAATCAAGCAACCACCATGAAATTAATGTTAATCCATGAGGTTTAAGCTAATTTTAATTGAATTTTAATTGATTTATAAGCCTCTTGAATTTAGTGATACTTGGAGTGGTTGTTTTGGTTTATTGTAGGTGAAGAAAAGAAAAGAAAAGGAAAAGCGTGGCCTAAGAAGTGTAGCCCAAGGAAAGGAAAGTGTGGCAAAGGAGAGAAGAAGCGTGCCGCATGCATAGGGGGAGGCAACATTGCCCTCCACAAGGGCACACTGCCCTCTAGGAGGGCAACATAAGATAACCAAGCAAGGAAGGCAACTCTGCCCTGCCCACTACAAGGGCAGAGCACAAAATGTGCCTTGAGATCAAGAGGAAGAGAACCTTGCCCTGCCCTCCACAAGGGCAGAATCGGGCTCTCCAAGGAAGAAATTCAAAGGAAAAATATCACCCATGCATGCCACAAGGATCGAACAAGGGACCATGAGGAAGCTAGGCACTAAGGTTGAGTGCCGTGCCAAGAAACCAAGAAAAATGATCAAGCGTGTGTCTCCGCCCAGATTCGAACACGGGCCTTCATTTTGGAAACACTGCCCTGCCCTCCGCGAGGGCAGGGCAGCATTTGGTTGGTGCACAAATCTGGCGCACCACACACAATTCTGGCGCACCAAATCCCTCTCCTGGCAGCACCAGCGCGCACCACACTCAATCCTGGCAGTACCAAAATTTCTTGCGCTGCCCTCCGCGAGGGCAGGGCAGCATCCTATGCACCAAGGAAAATTCTGGCGCACCAATTCTTGATTCTGGCAGCACCAAGCACGCACCGTGGCAATTCTGGCGCACCAAATTTTTCCTGCCCTGCCCTTGGCGCGGGCAGGGCAGCGTTTTGCGCATCAAGCTCAATCAAGGCCGCACCAACAACGCACCAAACTCCAAATCCTGCCCTGCCCTCCACAAGGGCAGGGCAGCCTCCTGGGAGCAACTTTTCATGGGCCGAAAATTCAAATTAAATCCCCATTTTAATTCATTTCTTCACCAATTCAAAAGCCCATCCAAATCCAAAAATCCAAGAATAGAAAGTGTATAAATAGGAGCTAGTTTGATGTAATTAGGACCTTTACTTTGAGCTTTGAATTTTCACTTTTATTTTGAGCTTTTGAATATTTTCTGGAAAACTTTACTGAGATTTCTGAGAATTGGGGAGGAGAATTGATCTCTCTTCTTCCTCATTCTTGCCTAAGCACTTCTAATCTTCTGTTTCTGAGTTTTGGGTGTGAGAAATTGAGGAAATTCTGTCTCAATTCCCATTCAAACTCTCTTTAAATCTTTTCTGCATAATTCAATTCAATTTCAATTCCCTTTACTGCTTCCTATTCTAATTCTTGTCAATTGCTTTGTTAACTTGGATCTAGGAAGGCAAATAGAGATCTAGGCTCTGCTACCTAGTCTCTTGAGACCTGAGACCCAATTTTGCTTTTGGTTCTTCTGTGAACCTTGCTGCACTTTACTTTACTTTCTGTTTAAGCTTGCATTGCTTATAATTCAATTCCTGCTCAATTAATTGTTGCAACTTACTTTCTCTTTGTTTAGATTCTGCAATCCCAGTCCTCAAATCCCTTTTACATTCAAGCAATTTATATTTCTTGCCATTTAAGTTACTGCAATTTACCTTTCTTGCACTTTAAGTTTCAGTCATTTAGTTTCTTGTTCTTTAATATTCTGCAAGTTTACTTCCCTGTTTTATAATTTACTGCACATTTCCCTCTCCCCTTTACATTCCAAGCAATTTATCTTCTGTTAAACACCAATCACTCAACCAACACTTGATTCGCTTGACTAAACCACCCACTAAACTAAAATTGCTCAATCCTTCAATCCCTGTGGGATCGACCTCACTCATGTGAGTTATTATTACTTGATGCGACCCGGTACACTTGCCGGTGAGTTTTGTGTTGGATCGTTTTCCACACATCAAGTTTTTGGCGCCGTTGCCGGGGATTGAAATAGATTGACAATGATTAAGTGAAGTGGAGGTCTAGATTAAGCATTTTTTCTTTTCTGTTATTCTAATTCCTACTAACACACTAACTGTTTGAGAAATTGCCTATATTAATTCATGAACAATTTATCTCAAATAACTGCACTTAATTCACAAGCGTGTTGTTGTTTGGTCATCCTGATTATTTGGATATCACAGGAAATCAAGTTTCTACAGACAAGGGGTATCATGACATGAAGCCACCACTCATCACACTCATCAAGAACAATTGTTCTTATGACGGAAATCCATCGGAAGATCCTCAGCAGCACATATCCACCTTTCTAAAGACTTGTAATGCAGTCAAAACTGATGGCTCAGATCATGACACTTATAAGATTCTGTTATTCCCCTTCTCATTAAAGGGTGAAGCTGCACAATGGTTTGAAACTTTTCCTCGAGGAAGTATCACTAGTTGGGATGATTTGGTTACCAAATTTCTGGCCGAATTCACCCCATCTAGACATATCATCCAGCTGAAAGAGGAGGAACATCTATTCACACAAGGGGATGAAGAACCACTCTTCAAGGCATGGGAAAGATACAAGAAAGCGACTGATAAAGTGGGCTTCCGAGCTTTCTATGAAGGATTGACCCCAGAAACAAGAAAAGCAGTGGATTACTTCTCAGATGGCCTACTCAAAGCAACAACAACTGCCCAAGGAATTTCAGACTTCAATGACAAAGAAGTCAACAACCAACACTCATTTGAGAAATCACAGAATGCAATCCCAGAAAAAGAAGTGACGAATATTGAAGGGGCGAATGCGTTCAAGGACCTAAACGAACAAATGCACCATCAAACACAGCAAAATATGGAACTGTCTGCTGCAGTGAATGCCAAATTTCCACCATGGAGACCTCATTCTTACCTGAGAATAAGGGAGCCTCAACATCAAGAACAAGGAAGTTTCCACCAGGGCAATCCCATGACCACAACCAATCAACATCCCCCACCCACTAATACCCCCCAAAGCCAATACTCACAACACAGACACTCCCAGACTCATTTCAACTGGAGAAGGAACGAGTACCAAAATCACAAACCAAGGGATTTCAATTATAACAACCATAATTTCACAAATCAACAAAGACATCATTACAGCAATAACAACTACTACATGCCACCACCACAACCACCCTTCCTACCTTTAACATGTCATAATCAACCAACCTCACAAGACTCTCAGAGAATCACAAACTTGGAGATCCTAATGGAGAGAATAATGAAACATCAAGAGGAGACAACAAGGAACCAAGAGATGTTAATGAGAGGAATTGAGGAGCAGATAGCTCAACTGGCGAAGTACTTTGCAGAAATGGGTGAGAAGAAACCAGATACTTTCTTCAAAACCATTGAAGACAAACCAACCAACAACAAAGATGCTACAAAGAAGGAAGGATGGAAAGGGATCAGAGAGGACAATGAGAAAATACTGGACAAAGGAAGCACCAGCCAAGAAAAACACAACAAGAAATTCTTTCAAGAAGAAGCAGAGGATAGAACTAAAGAAAAGCAAAAAATCCTCACTGGAAAGTTTTCACTAGGGGATCGAGTGATGATCAATATTCAACCCTTGAAGGTGTCCCCACAGTTACTTGAGCACTACATTGTGACTAAGATCCTTCCACAAGAATCTATAGAGGTCATCAAAGAGGAAACCGGAAGGAAGTTCACAGTAAAGAAAGACAAGCTAAGACACTGTGATTTTCAACCTCCATGATCAGTAGAACAGAAGATGTCAAGCTAGTGACAATAAAAGAGCGCTTGTTGGGAGGCAACCCAACCTAAGGTAGTTGTCTTTTTCATAGCTTTTCAATAAAAATGTTGAACAAGTGGTATGTATTGCAAGGAGCTAAGTTTGGTGTTGCACACCAAAACAATTTGAGGGAGAATGAAAACTTCTAAGTTTGGTGTTCCACCAAAAATATCATTTAAAAACACATTCTCACCTCTTGCATGATTCTAGCTCCAAGCAATCAAACACATTATTCAACTGTTGAATTGTTTCCTAGCTTTAATTTCATTAACCTTTAGCAAGTACACATGGTTTCAATTATGGTTGACTTGTTGCATCTGAGACAGTGGCAAAACAATTAAGTTTGGTGTTCACACACCAAAACAAATCCTGAAACCACACTCAGTTTATGCACACTAACCATATAATTAAAGGCTTGAGAAGCAAGCAACTTTGAGGATTATGCAGAACATGAGTCAACAATTGAAGACATTATGCATCTTAACTCAAAGAGAACACAACAGAAGGAAAAATCAAAGGGCTGCAACTTCAAAGGTTGTATCTAAACTTAATCCTTGCTGCTGTGAAATGTTTTGAATCTGGAAGCCATTGTATGTCTTGCTAAGGTGTTTATCTAGTTGCAAGTGAAATTGTTTGCTAAAAATGCTAATTCTGCATATTGCTTGCATCCATCACTTAGCTTTAAATATTGTTTTGTTTCCCATATGCTTAAATAAAAGAGTTTGGTTTGAATTGAAAAGTGAAATATCCAATGTTGCATAAGTATGAATGGAAGTTGGTGGTGGTACATGTGTTTGATTAAATGCATAACTCATGAAATAATTGTTGCATAATATCATTCTCATTCAAATGTGAGTTAGCTTGCTGTTACAAAGACTCTTATCAAGAATGAAAAAGCCCTTGGTAACAAAAACAGAAAGAAAAGGGAAAGAAAAAGCCAAAATGGCAAGAAAAACAAAGAATAAAGGTTGGACACCAATAGCTTGGACCCTAGGTCATATGCCTGTGGTGTTCTTGTACTAAGATCTGCTTGGATGAGTAAATTCTAAGGGGTATTTTAAAACCCGGTCACTTAGATCAACTGATTTGGGATGGCCAATTGAAAATCCACAATAAAGAGCAACTTAGATACAAAACATTTAGTTATCCAAAGAGATGCTGGGCATCAATGATCCTAGGAAGAATTAGTGAGCCATGTGTCTGTGGTGGAAAGATGTTGAGCAAAAGAAAAGAAAATAAAGCCAAAGGCTATGCTGCAACATTTGACACCCAACCTCTAAAAGAATAATAAGCTTGTTGAGCATTGTAAGCCAAGAAAAGTTAGCAAGGGAGGAATCAAAAAGTGAGTCTTATAACAGCAAGTTTAGCAAACCTTTGATGCAAAATGTGTATTATGCAGCAGCAACAATAACCTGAGTTGTCATTGTCTGCATAAATGCCCCATAGATCAAGTTCTGCTATCTGCATAATAAGGATAAGTATCCTTTTCTTATTCATTCCATTTACTCTTAGTTTTGATGCTTGCTTGGGGACAAGCAAGATTTAAGTTTGGTGTTGTGATGACAAGTCATCATATACCCATTTTTCAAGCTAATTTCACTTGTTTTGTTAGCATTTATGCACTTTCTTGCATCCTAAGTAAGTGATTTGGAGTGAAAATGCACAACTTCTCTAAATCAAGCAACCACCATGAAATTAATGTTAATCCATGAGGTTTAAGCTAATTTTAATTGAATTTTAATTGATTTATAAGCCTCTTGAATTTAGTGATACTTGGAGTGGTTGTTTTGGTTTATTGTAGGTGAAGAAAAGAAAAGAAAAGGAAAAGCGTGGCCTAAGAAGTGTAGCCCAAGGAAAGGAAAGTGTGGCAAAGGAGAGAAGAAGCGTGCCGCATGCATAGGGGGAGGCAACATTGCCCTCCACAAGGGCACACTGCCCTCTAGGAGGGCAACATAAGATAACCAAGCAAGGAAGGCAACTCTGCCCTGCCCACTACAAGGGCAGAGCACAAAATGTGCCTTGAGATCAAGAGGAAGAGAACCTTGCCCTGCCCTCCACAAGGGCAGAATCGGGCTCTCCAAGGAAGAAATTCAAAGGAAAAATATCACCCATGCATGCCACAAGGATCGAACAAGGGACCATGAGGAAGCTAGGCACTAAGGTTGAGTGCCGTGCCAAGAAACCAAGGAAAATGATCAAGCGTGTGTCTCCGCCCAGATTCGAACACGGGCCTTCATTTTGGAAACACTGCCCTGCCCTCCGCGAGGGCAGGGCAGCATTTGGTTGGTGCACAAATCTGGCGCACCACACACAATTCTGGCGCACCAAATCCCTCTCCTGGCAGCACCAGCGCGCACCACACTCAATCCTGGCAGTACCAAAATTTCTTGCCCTGCCCTCCGCGAGGGCAGGGCAGCATCCTATGCACCAAGGAAAATTCTGGCGCACCAATTCTTGATTCTGGCAGCACCAAGCACGCACCGTGGCAATTCTGGCGCACCAAATTTTTCCTGCCCTGCCCTTGGCGCGGGCAGGGCAGCGTTTTGCGCATCAAGCTCAATCAAGGCCGCACCAACAACGCACCAAACTCCAAATCCTGCCCTGCCCTCCACAAGGGCAGGGCAGCCTCCTGGGAGCAACTTTTCATGGGCCGAAAATTCAAATTAAATCCCCATTTTAATTCATTTCTTCACCAATTCAAAAGCCCATCCAAATCCAAAAATCCAAGAATAGAAAGTGTATAAATAGGAGCTAGTTTGATGTAATTAGGACCTTTACTTTGAGCTTTGAATTTTCACTTTTATTTTGAGCTTTTGAATATTTTCTGGAAAACTTTACTGAGATTTCTGAGAATTGGGGAGGAGAATTGATCTCTCTTCTTCCTCATTCTTGCCTAAGCACTTCTAATCTTCTGTTTCTGAGTTTTGGGTGTGAGAAATTGAGGAAATTCTGTCTCAATTCCCATTCAAACTCTCTTTAAATCTTTTCTGCATAATTCAATTCAATTTCAATTCCCTTTACTGCTTCCTATTCTAATTCTTGTCAATTGCTTTGTTAACTTGGATCTAGGAAGGCAAATAGAGATCTAGGCTCTGCTACCTAGTCTCTTGAGACCTGAGACCCAATTTTGCTTTTGGTTCTTCTGTGAACCTTGCTGCACTTTACTTTACTTTCTGTTTAAGCTTGCATTGCTTATAATTCAATTCCTGCTCAATTAATTGTTGCAACTTACTTTCTCTTTGTTTAGATTCTGCAATCCCAGTCCTCAAATCCCTTTTACATTCAAGCAATTTATATTTCTTGCCATTTAAGTTACTGCAATTTACCTTTCTTGCACTTTAAGTTTCAGTCATTTAGTTTCTTGTTCTTTAATATTCTGCAAGTTTACTTCCCTGTTTTATAATTTACTGCACATTTCCCTCTCCCCTTTACATTCCAAGCAATTTATCTTCTGTTAAACACCAATCACTCAACCAACACTTGATTCGCTTGACTAAACCACCCACTAAACTAAAATTGCTCAATCCTTCAATCCCTGTGGGATCGACCTCACTCATGTGAGTTATTATTACTTGATGCGACCCGGTACACTTGCCGGTGAGTTTTGTGTTGGATCGTTTTCCACACATCAAGTTTTTGGCGCCGTTGCCGGGGATTGAAATAGATTGACAATGATTAAGTGAAGTGGAGGTCTAGATTAAGCATTTTTTCTTTTCTGTTATTCTAATTCCTACTAACACACTAACTGTTTGAGAAATTGCCTATATTAATTCACTAACAATTTATCTCAAATAACTGCACTTAATTCTCAAGCGTGTTGTTGTTTGGTCATCCTGATTGTTTGCATATCACAGGAAATCAAGTTTCTACAGACAAGGGGTATCATGACATGAAGCCACCACTCATCACACTCATCAAGAACAATTGTTCTTATGACGGAAATCCATCGGAAGATCCTCAGCAGCACATATCCACCTTTCTAAAGACTTGTAATGCAGTCAAAACTGATGGCTCAGATCATGACACTTATAAGATTCTGTTATTCCCCTTCTCATTAAAGGGTGAAGCTGCACAATGGTTTGAAACTTTTCCTCGAGGAAGTATCACTAGTTGGGATGATTTGGTTACCAAATTTCTGGCCGAATTCACCCCATCTAGACATATCATCCAGCTGAAAGAGGAGGAACATCTATTCACACAAGGGGATGAAGAACCACTCTTCAAGGCATGGGAAAGATACAAGAAAGCGACTGATAAAGTGGGCTTCCGAGCTTTCTATGAAGGATTGACCCCAGAAACAAGAAAAGCAGTGGATTACTTCTCAGATGGCCTACTCAAAGCAACAACAACTGCCCAAGGAATTTCAGACTTCAATGACAAAGAAGTCAACAACCAACACTCATTTGAGAAATCACAGAATGCAATCCCAGAAAAAGAAGTGACGAATATTGAAGGGGCGAATGCGTTCAAGGACCTAAACGAACAAATGCACCATCAAACACAGCAAAATATGGAACTGTCTGCTGCAGTGAATGCCAAATTTCCACCATGGAGACCTCATTCTTACCTGAGAATAAGGGAGCCTCAACATCAAGAACAAGGAAGTTTCCACCAGGGCAATCCCATGACCACAACCAATCAACATCCCCCACCCACTAATACCCCCCAAAGCCAATACTCACAACACAGACACTCCCAGACTCATTTCAACTGGAGAAGGAACGAGTACCAAAATCACAAACCAAGGGATTTCAATTATAACAACCATAATTTCACAAATCAACAAAGACATCATTACAGCAATAACAACCACTACATGCCACCACCACAACCACCCTTCCTACCTTTAACATGTCATAATCAACCAACCTCACAAGACTCTCAGAGAATCACAAACTTGGAGATCCTAATGGAGAGAATAATGAAACATCAAGAGGAGACAACAAGGAACCAAGAGATGTTAATGAGAGGAATTGAGGAGCAGATAGCTCAACTGGCGAAGTACTTTGCAGAAATGGGTGAGAAGAAACCAGATACTTTCTTCAAAACCATTGAAGACAAACCAACCAACAACAAAGATGCTACAAAGAAGGAAGGATGGAAAGGGATCAGAGAGGACAATGAGAAAATACTGGACAAAGGAAGCACCAGCCAAGAAAAACACAACAAGAAATTCTTTCAAGAAGAAGCAGAGGATAGAACTAAAGAAAAGCAAAAAATCCTCACTGGAAAGTTTTCACTAGGGGATCGAGTGATGATCAATATTCAACCCTTGAAGGTGTCCCCACAGTTACTTGAGCACTACATTGTGACTAAGATCCTTCCACAAGAATCTATAGAGGTCATCAAAGAGGAAACCGGAAGGAAGTTCACAGTAAAGAAAGACAAGCTAAGACACTGTGATTTTCAACCTCCATGATCAGTAGAACAGAAGATGTCAAGCTAGTGACAATAAAAGAGCGCTTGTTGGGAGGCAACCCAACCTAAGGTAGTTGTCTTTTTCATAGCTTTTCAATAAAAATGTTGAACAAGTGGTATGTATTGCAAGGAGCTAAGTTTGGTGTTGCACACCAAAACAATTTGAGGGAGAATGAAAACTTCTAAGTTTGGTGTTCCACCAAAAATATCATTTAAAAACACATTCTCACCTCTTGCATGATTCTAGCTCCAAGCAATCAAACACATTATTCAACTGTTGAATTGTTTCCTAGCTTTAATTTCATTAACCTTTAGCAAGTACACATGGTTTCAATTATGGTTGACTTGTTGCATCTGAGACAGTGGCAAAACAATTAAGTTTGGTGTTCACACACCAAAACAAATCCTGAAACCACACTCAGTTTATGCACACTAACCATATAATTAAAGGCTTGAGAAGCAAGCAACTTTGAGGATTATGCAGAACATGAGTCAACAATTGAAGACATTATGCATCTTAACTCAAAGAGAACACAACAGAAGGAAAAATCAAAGGGCTGCAACTTCAAAGGTTGTATCTAAACTTAATCCTTGCTGCTGTGAAATGTTTTGAATCTGGAAGCCATTGTATGTCTTGCTAAGGTGTTTATCTAGTTGCAAGTGAAATTGTTTGCTAAAAATGCTAATTCTGCATATTGCTTGCATCCATCACTTAGCTTTAAATATTGTTTTGTTTCCCATATGCTTAAATAAAAGAGTTTGGTTTGAATTGAAAAGTGAAATATCCAATGTTGCATAAGTATGAATGGAAGTTGGTGGTGGTACATGTGTTTGATTAAATGCATAACTCATGAAATAATTGTTGCATAATATCATTCTCATTCAAATGTGAGTTAGCTTGCTGTTACAAAGACTCTTATCAAGAATGAAAAAGCCCTTGGTAACAAAAACAGAAAGAAAAGGGAAAGAAAAAGCCAAAATGGCAAGAAAAACAAAGAATAAAGGTTGGACACCAATAGCTTGGACCCTAGGTCATATGCCTGTGGTGTTCTTGTACTAAGATCTGCTTGGATGAGTAAATTCTAAGGGGTATTTTAAAACCCGGTCACTTAGATCAACTGATTTGGGATGGCCAATTGAAAATCCACAATAAAGAGCAACTTAGATACAAAACATTTAGTTATCCAAAGAGATGCTGGGCATCAATGATCCTAGGAAGAATTAGTGAGCCATGTGTCTGTGGTGGAAAGATGTTGAGCAAAAGAAAAGAAAATAAAGCCAAAGGCTATGCTGCAACATTTGACACCCAACCTCTAAAAGAATAATAAGCTTGTTGAGCATTGTAAGCCAAGAAAAGTTAGCAAGGGAGGAATCAAAAAGTGAGTCTTATAACAGCAAGTTTAGCAAACCTTTGATGCAAAATGTGTATTATGCAGCAGCAACAATAACCTGAGTTGTCATTGTCTGCATAAATGCCCCATAGATCAAGTTCTGCTATCTGCATAATAAGGATAAGTATCCTTTTCTTATTCATTCCATTTACTCTTAGTTTTGATGCTTGCTTGGGGACAAGCAAGATTTAAGTTTGGTGTTGTGATGACAAGTCATCATATACCCATTTTTCAAGCTAATTTCACTTGTTTTGTTAGCATTTATGCACTTTCTTGCATCCTAAGTAAGTGATTTGGAGTGAAAATGCACAACTTCTCTAAATCAAGCAACCACCATGAAATTAATGTTAATCCATGAGGTTTAAGCTAATTTTAATTGAATTTTAATTGATTTATAAGCCTCTTGAATTTAGTGATACTTGGAGTGGTTGTTTTGGTTTATTGTAGGTGAAGAAAAGAAAAGAAAAGGAAAAGCGTGGCCTAAGAAGTGTAGCCCAAGGAAAGGAAAGTGTGGCAAAGGAGAGAAGAAGCGTGCCGCATGCATAGGGGGAGGCAACATTGCCCTCCACAAGGGCACACTGCCCTCTAGGAGGGCAACATAAGATAACCAAGCAAGGAAGGCAACTCTGCCCTGCCCACTACAAGGGCAGAGCACAAAATGTGCCTTGAGATCAAGAGGAAGAGAACCTTGCCCTGCCCTCCACAAGGGCAGAATCGGGCTCTCCAAGGAAGAAATTCAAAGGAAAAATATCACCCATGCATGCCACAAGGATCGAACAAGGGACCATGAGGAAGCTAGGCACTAAGGTTGAGTGCCGTGCCAAGAAACCAAGGAAAATGATCAAGCGTGTGTCTCCGCCCAGATTCGAACACGGGCCTTCATTTTGGAAACACTGCCCTGCCCTCCGCGAGGGCAGGGCAGCATTTGGTTGGTGCACAAATCTGGCGCACCACACACAATTCTGGCGCACCAAATCCCTCTCCTGGCAGCACCAGCGCGCACCACACTCAATCCTGGCAGTACCAAAATTTCTTGCCCTGCCCTCCGCGAGGGCAGGGCAGCATCCTATGCACCAAGGAAAATTCTGGCGCACCAATTCTTGATTCTGGCAGCACCAAGCACGCACCGTGGCAATTCTGGCGCACCAAATTTTTCCTGCCCTGCCCTTGGCGCGGGCAGGGCAGCGTTTTGCGCATCAAGCTCAATCAAGGCCGCACCAACAATGCACCAAACTCCAAATCCTGCCCTGCCCTCCACAAGGGCAGGGCAGCCTCCTGGGAGCAACTTTTCATGGGCCGAAAATTCAAATTAAATCCCCATTTTAATTCATTTCTTCACCAATTCAAAAGCCCATCCAAATCCAAAATCCAAGAATAGAAAGTGTATAAATAGGAGCTAGTTTGATGTAATTAGGACCTTTACTTTGAGCTTTGAATTTTCACTTTTATTTTGAGCTTTTGAATATTTTCTGGAAAACTTTACTGAGATTTCTGAGAATTGGGGAGGAGAATTGATCTCTCTTCTTCCTCATTCTTGCCTAAGCACTTCTAATCTTCTGTTTCTGAGTTTTGGGTGTGAGAAATTGAGGAAATTCTGTCTCAATTCCCATTCAAACTCTCTTTAAATCTTTTCTGCATAATTCAATTCAATTTCAATTCCCTTTACTGCTTCCTATTCTAATTCTTGTCAATTGCTTTGTTAACTTGGATCTAGGAAGGCAAATAGAGATCTAGGCTCTGCTACCTAGTCTCTTGAGACCTGAGACCCAATTTTGCTTTTGGTTCTTCTGTGAACCTTGCTGCACTTTACTTTACTTTCTGTTTAAGCTTGCATTGCTTATAATTCAATTCCTGCTCAATTAATTGTTGCAACTTACTTTCTCTTTGTTTAGATTCTGCAATCCCAGTCCTCAAATCCCTTTTACATTCAAGCAATTTATATTTCTTGCCATTTAAGTTACTGCAATTTACCTTTCTTGCACTTTAAGTTTCAGTCATTTAGTTTCTTGTTCTTTAATATTCTGCAAGTTTACTTCCCTGTTTTATAATTTACTGCACATTTCCCTCTCCCCTTTACATTCCAAGCAATTTATCTTCTGTTAAACACCAATCACTCAACCAACACTTGATTCGCTTGACTAAACCACCCACTAAACTAAAATTGCTCAATCCTTCAATCCCTGTGGGATCGACCTCACTCATGTGAGTTATTATTACTTGATGCGACCCGGTACACTTGCCGGTGAGTTTTGTGTTGGATCGTTTTCCACACATCAAGTTTTTGGCGCCGTTGCCGGGGATTGAAATAGATTGACAATGATTAAGTGAAGTGGAGGTCTAGATTAAGCATTTTTTCTTTTCTGTTATTCTAATTCCTACTAACACACTAACTGTTTGAGAAATTGCCTATATTAATTCACTAACAATTTATCTCAAATAACTGCACTTAATTCTCAAGCGTGTTGTTGTTTGGTCATCCTGATTGTTTGCATATCACAGGAAATCAAGTTTCTACAGACAAGGGGTATCATGACATGAAGCCACCACTCATCACACTCATCAAGAACAATTGTTCTTATGACGGAAATCCATCGGAAGATCCTCAGCAGCACATATCCACCTTTCTAAAGACTTGTAATGCAGTCAAAACTGATGGCTCAGATCATGACACTTATAAGATTCTGTTATTCCCCTTCTCATTAAAGGGTGAAGCTGCACAATGGTTTGAAACTTTTCCTCGAGGAAGTATCACTAGTTGGGATGATTTGGTTACCAAATTTCTGGCCGAATTCACCCCATCTAGACATATCATCCAGCTGAAAGAGGAGGAACATCTATTCACACAAGGGGATGAAGAACCACTCTTCAAGGCATGGGAAAGATACAAGAAAGCGACTGATAAAGTGGGCTTCCGAGCTTTCTATGAAGGATTGACCCCAGAAACAAGAAAAGCAGTGGATTACTTCTCAGATGGCCTACTCAAAGCAACAACAACTGCCCAAGGAATTTCAGACTTCAATGACAAAGAAGTCAACAACCAACACTCATTTGAGAAATCACAGAATGCAATCCCAGAAAAAGAAGTGACGAATATTGAAGGGGCGAATGCGTTCAAGGACCTAAACGAACAAATGCACCATCAAACACAGCAAAATATGGAACTGTCTGCTGCAGTGAATGCCAAATTTCACCATGGAGACCTCATTCTTACCTGAGAATAAGGGAGCCTCAACATCAAGAACAAGGAAGTTTCCACCAGGGCAATCCCATGACCACAACCAATCAACATCCCCCACCCACTAATACCCCCCAAAGCCAATACTCACAACACAGACACTCCCAGACTCATTTCAACTGGAGAAGGAACGAGTACCAAAATCACAAACCAAGGGATTTCAATTATAACAACCATAATTTCACAAATCAACAAAGACATCATTACAGCAATAACAACCACTACATGCCACCACCACAACCACCCTTCCTACCTTTAACATGTCATAATCAACCAACCTCACAAGACTCTCAGAGAATCACAAACTTGGAGATCCTAATGGAGAGAATAATGAAACATCAAGAGGAGACAACAAGGAACCAAGAGATGTTAATGAGAGGAATTGAGGAGCAGATAGCTCAACTGGCGAAGTACTTTGCAGAAATGGGTGAGAAGAAACCAGATACTTTCTTCAAAACCATTGAAGACAAACCAACCAACAACAAAGATGCTACAAAGAAGGAAGGATGGAAAGGGATCAGAGAGGACAATGAGAAAATACTGGACAAAGGAAGCACCAGCCAAGAAAAACACAACAAGAAATTCTTTCAAGAAGAAGCAGAGGATAGAACTAAAGAAAAGCAAAAAATCCTCACTGGAAAGTTTTCACTAGGGGATCGAGTGATGATCAATATTCAACCCTTGAAGGTGTCCCCACAGTTACTTGAGCACTACATTGTGACTAAGATCCTTCCACAAGAATCTATAGAGGTCATCAAAGAGGAAACCGGAAGGAAGTTCACAGTAAAGAAAGACAAGCTAAGACACTGTGATTTTCAACCTCCATGATCAGTAGAACAGAAGATGTCAAGCTAGTGACAATAAAAGAGCGCTTGTTGGGAGGCAACCCAACCTAAGGTAGTTGTCTTTTTCATAGCTTTTCAATAAAAATGTTGAACAAGTGGTATGTATTGCAAGGAGCTAAGTTTGGTGTTGCACACCAAAACAATTTGAGGGAGAATGAAAACTTCTAAGTTTGGTGTTCCACCAAAAATATCATTTAAAAACACATTCTCACCTCTTGCATGATTCTAGCTCCAAGCAATCAAACACATTATTCAACTGTTGAATTGTTTCCTAGCTTTAATTTCATTAACCTTTAGCAAGTACACATGGTTTCAATTATGGTTGACTTGTTGCATCTGAGACAGTGGCAAAACAATTAAGTTTGGTGTTCACACACCAAAACAAATCCTGAAACCACACTCAGTTTATGCACACTAACCATATAATTAAAGGCTTGAGAAGCAAGCAACTTTGAGGATTATGCAGAACATGAGTCAACAATTGAAGACATTATGCATCTTAACTCAAAGAGAACACAACAGAAGGAAAAATCAAAGGGCTGCAACTTCAAAGGTTGTATCTAAACTTAATCCTTGCTGCTGTGAAATGTTTTGAATCTGGAAGCCATTGTATGTCTTGCTAAGGTGTTTATCTAGTTGCAAGTGAAATTGTTTGCTAAAAATGCTAATTCTGCATATTGCTTGCATCCATCACTTAGCTTTAAATATTGTTTTGTTTCCCATATGCTTAAATAAAAGAGTTTGGTTTGAATTGAAAAGTGAAATATCCAATGTTGCATAAGTATGAATGGAAGTTGGTGGTAGTACATGTGTTTGATTAAATGCATAACTCATGAAATAATTGTTGCATAATATCATTCTCATTCAAATGTGAGTTAGCTTGCTGTTACAAAGACTCTTATCAAGAATGAAAAAGCCCTTGGTAACAAAAACAGAAAGAAAAGGGAAAGAAAAAGCCAAAATGGCAAGAAAAACAAAGAATAAAGGTTGGACACCAATAGCTTGGACCCTAGGTCATATGCCTGTGGTGTTCTTGTACTAAGATCTGCTTGGATGAGTAAATTCTAAGGGGTATTTTAAAACCCGGTCACTTAGATCAACTGATTTGGGATGGCCAATTGAAAATCCACAATAAAGAGCAACTTAGATACAAAACATTTAGTTATCCAAAGAGATGCTGGGCATCAATGATCCTAGGAAGAATTAGTGAGCCATGTGTCTGTGGTGGAAAGATGTTGAGCAAAAGAAAAGAAAATAAAGCCAAAGGCTATGCTGCAACATTTGACACCCAACCTCTAAAAGAATAATAAGCTTGTTGAGCATTGTAAGCCAAGAAAAGTTAGCAAGGGAGGAATCAAAAAGTGAGTCTTATAACAGCAAGTTTAGCAAACCTTTGATGCAAAATGTGTATTATGCAGCAGCAACAATAACCTGAGTTGTCATTGTCTGCATAAATGCCCCATAGATCAAGTTCTGCTATCTGCATAATAAGGATAAGTATCCTTTTCTTATTCATTCCATTTACTCTTAGTTTTGATGCTTGCTTGGGGACAAGCAAGATTTAAGTTTGGTGTTGTGATGACAAGTCATCATATACCCATTTTTCAAGCTAATTTCACTTGTTTTGTTAGCATTTATGCACTTTCTTGCATCCTAAGTAAGTGATTTGGAGTGAAAATGCACAACTTCTCTAAATCAAGCAACCACCATGAAATTAATGTTAATCCATGAGGTTTAAGCTAATTTTAATTGAATTTTAATTGATTTATAAGCCTCTTGAATTTAGTGATACTTGGAGTGGTTGTTTTGGTTTATTGTAGGTGAAGAAAAGAAAAGAAAAGGAAAAGCGTGGCCTAAGAAGTGTAGCCCAAGGAAAGGAAAGTGTGGCAAAGGAGAGAAGAAGCGTGCCGCATGCATAGGGGGAGGCAACATTGCCCTCCACAAGGGCACACTGCCCTCTAGGAGGGCAACATAAGATAACCAAGCAAGGAAGGCAACTCTGCCCTGCCCACTACAAGGGCAGAGCACAAAATGTGCCTTGAGATCAAGAGGAAGAGAACCTTGCCCTGCCCTCCACAAGGGCAGAATCGGGCTCTCCAAGGAAGAAATTCAAAGGAAAAATATCACCCATGCATGCCACAAGGATCGAACAAGGGACCATGAGGAAGCTAGGCACTAAGGTTGAGTGCCGTGCCAAGAAACCAAGGAAAATGATCAAGCGTGTGTCTCCGCCCAGATTCGAACACGGGCCTTCATTTTGGAAACACTGCCCTGCCCTCCGCGAGGGCAGGGCAGCATTTGGTTGGTGCACAAATCTGGCGCACCACACACAATTCTGGCGCACCAAATCCCTCTCCTGGCAGCACCAGCGCGCACCACACTCAATCCTGGCAGTACCAAAATTTCTTGCCCTGCCCTCCGCGAGGGCAGGGCAGCATCCTATGCACCAAGGAAAATTCTGGCGCACCAATTCTTGATTCTGGCAGCACCAAGCACGCACCGTGGCAATTCTGGCGCACCAAATTTTTCCTGCCCTGCCCTTGGCGCGGGCAGGGCAGCGTTTTGCGCATCAAGCTCAATCAAGGCCGCACCAACAACGCACCAAACTCCAAATCCTGCCCTGCCCTCCACAAGGGCAGGGCAGCCTCCTGGGAGCAACTTTTCATGGGCCGAAAATTCAAATTAAATCCCCATTTTAATTCATTTCTTCACCAATTCAAAAGCCCATCCAAATCCAAAAATCCAAGAATAGAAAGTGTATAAATAGGAGCTAGTTTGATGTAATTAGGACCTTTACTTTGAGCTTTGAATTTTCACTTTTATTTTGAGCTTTTGAATATTTTCTGGAAAACTTTACTGAGATTTCTGAGAATTGGGGAGGAGAATTGATCTCTCTTCTTCCTCATTCTTGCCTAAGCACTTCTAATCTTCTGTTTCTGAGTTTTGGGTGTGAGAAATTGAGGAAATTCTGTCTCAATTCCCATTCAAACTCTCTTTAAATCTTTTCTGCATAATTCAATTCAATTTCAATTCCCTTTACTGCTTCCTATTCTAATTCTTGTCAATTGCTTTGTTAACTTGGATCTAGGAAGGCAAATAGAGATCTAGGCTCTGCTACCTAGTCTCTTGAGACCTGAGACCCAATTTTGCTTTTGGTTCTTCTGTGAACCTTGCTGCACTTTACTTTACTTTCTGTTTAAGCTTGCATTGCTTATAATTCAATTCCTGCTCAATTAATTGTTGCAACTTACTTTCTCTTTGTTTAGATTCTGCAATCCCAGTCCTCAAATCCCTTTTACATTCAAGCAATTTATATTTCTTGCCATTTAAGTTACTGCAATTTACCTTTCTTGCACTTTAAGTTTCAGTCATTTAGTTTCTTGTTCTTTAATATTCTGCAAGTTTACTTCCCTGTTTTATAATTTACTGCACATTTCCCTCTCCCCTTTACATTCCAAGCAATTTATCTTCTGTTAAACACCAATCACTCAACCAACACTTGATTCGCTTGACTAAACCACCCACTAAACTAAAATTGCTCAATCCTTCAATCCCTGTGGGATCGACCTCACTCATGTGAGTTATTATTACTTGATGCGACCCGGTACACTTGCCGGTGAGTTTTGTGTTGGATCGTTTTCCACACATCAAGTTTTTGGCGCCGTTGCCAGGGATTGAAATAGATTGACAATGATTAAGTGAAGTGGAGGTCTAGATTAAGCATTTTTCTTTTCTGTTATTCTAATTCCTACTAACACACTAACTGTTTGAGAAATTGCCTATATTAATTCACTAACAATTTATCTCAAATAACTGCACTTAATTCTCAAGCGTGTTGTTGTTTGGTCATCCTGATTGTTTGCATATCACAGGAAATCAAGTTTCTACAGACAAGGGGTATCATGACATGAAGCCACCACTCATCACACTCATCAAGAACAATTGTTCTTATGACGGAAATCCATCGGAAGATCCTCAGCAGCACATATCCACCTTTCTAAAGACTTGTAATGCAGTCAAAACTGATGGCTCAGATCATGACACTTATAAGATTCTGTTATTCCCCTTCTCATTAAAGGGTGAAGCTGCACAATGGTTTGAAACTTTTCCTCGAGGAAGTATCACTAGTTGGGATGATTTGGTTACCAAATTTCTGGCCGAATTCACCCCATCTAGACATATCATCCAGCTGAAAGAGGAGGAACATCTATTCACACAAGGGGATGAAGAACCACTCTTCAAGGCATGGGAAAGATACAAGAAAGCGACTGATAAAATGGGCTTCCGAGCTTTCTATGAAGGATTGACCCCAGAAACAAGAAAAGCAGTGGATTACTTCTCAGATGGCCTACTCAAAGCAACAACAACTGCCCAAGGAATTTCAGACTTCAATGACAAAGAAGTCAACAACCAACACTCATTTGAGAAATCACAGAATGCAATCCCAGAAAAAGAAGTGACGAATATTGAAGGGGCGAATGCGTTCAAGGACCTAAACGAACAAATGCACCATCAAACACAGCAAAATATGGAACTGTCTGCTGCAGTGAATGCCAAATTTCCACCATGGAGACCTCATTCTTACCTGAGAATAAGGGAGCCTCAACATCAAGAACAAGGAAGTTTCCACCAGGGCAATCCCATGACCACAACCAATCAACATCCCCCACCCACTAATACCCCCCAAAGCCAATACTCACAACACAGACACTCCCAGACTCATTTCAACTGGAGAAGGAACGAGTACCAAAATCACAAACCAAGGGATTTCAATTATAACAACCATAATTTCACAAATCAACAAAGACATCATTACAGCAATAACAACCACTACATGCCACCACCACAACCACCCTTCCTACCTTTAACATGTCATAATCAACCAACCTCACAAGACTCTCAGAGAATCACAAACTTGGAGATCCTAATGGAGAGAATAATGAAACATCAAGAGGAGACAACAAGGAACCAAGAGATGTTAATGAGAGGAATTGAGGAGCAGATAGCTCAACTGGCGAAGTACTTTGCAGAAATGGGTGAGAAGAAACCAGATACTTTCTTCAAAACCATTGAAGACAAACCAACCAACAACAAAGATGCTACAAAGAAGGAAGGATGGAAAGGGATCAGAGAGGACAATGAGAAAATACTGGACAAAGGAAGCACCAGCCAAGAAAAACACAACAAGAAATTCTTTCAAGAAGAAGCAGAGGATAGAACTAAAGAAAAGCAAAAAATCCTCACTGGAAAGTTTTCACTAGGGGATCGAGTGATGATCAATATTCAACCCTTGAAGGTGTCCCCACAGTTACTTGAGCACTACATTGTGACTAAGATCCTTCCACAAGAATCTATAGAGGTCATCAAAGAGGAAACCGGAAGGAAGTTCACAGTAAAGAAAGACAAGCTAAGACACTGTGATTTTCAACCTCCATGATCAGTAGAACAGAAGATGTCAAGCTAGTGACAATAAAAGAGCGCTTGTTGGGAGGCAACCCAACCTAAGGTAGTTGTCTTTTTCATAGCTTTTCAATAAAAATGTTGAACAAGTGGTATGTATTGCAAGGAGCTAAGTTTGGTGTTGCACACCAAAACAATTTGAGGGAGAATGAAAACTTCTAAGTTTGGTGTTCCACCAAAAATATCATTTAAAAACACATTCTCACCTCTTGCATGATTCTAGCTCCAAGCAATCAAACACATTATTCAACTGTTGAATTGTTTCCTAGCTTTAATTTCATTAACCTTTAGCAAGTACACATGGTTTCAATTATGGTTGACTTGTTGCATCTGAGACAGTGGCAAAACAATTAAGTTTGGTGTTCACACACCAAAACAAATCCTGAAACCACACTCAGTTTATGCACACTAACCATATAATTAAAGGCTTGAGAAGCAAGCAACTTTGAGGATTATGCAGAACATGAGTCAACAATTGAAGACATTATGCATCTTAACTCAAAGAGAACACAACAGAAAGAAAAATCAAAGGGCTGCAACTTCAAAGGTTGTATCTAAACTTAATCCTTGCTGCTGTGAAATGTTTTGAATCTGGAAGCCATTGTATGTCTTGCTAAGGTGTTTATCTAGTTGCAAGTGAAATTGTTTGCTAAAAATGCTAATTCTGCATATTGCTTGCATCCATCACTTAGCTTTAAATATTGTTTTGTTTCCCATATGCTTAAATAAAAGAGTTTGGTTTGAATTGAAAAGTGAAATATCCAATGTTGCATAAGTATGAATGGAAGTTGGTGGTGGTACATGTGTTTGATTAAATGCATAACTCATGAAATAATTGTTGCATAATATCATTCTCATTCAAATGTGAGTTAGCTTGCTGTTACAAAGACTCTTATCAAGAATGAAAAAGCCCTTGGTAACAAAAACAGAAAGAAAAGGGAAAGAAAAAGCCAAAATGGCAAGAAAAACAAAGAATAAAGGTTGGACACCAATAGCTTGGACCCTAGGTCATATGCCTGTGGTGTTCTTGTACTAAGATCTGCTTGGATGAGTAAATTCTAAGGGGTATTTTAAAACCCGGTCACTTAGATCAACTGATTTGGGATGGCCAATTGAAAATCCACAATAAAGAGCAACTTAGATACAAAACATTTAGTTATCCAAAGAGATGCTGGGCATCAATGATCCTAGGAAGAATTAGTGAGCCATGTGTCTGTGGTGGAAAGATGTTGAGCAAAAGAAAAGAAAATAAAGCCAAAGGCTATGCTGCAACATTTGACACCCAACCTCTAAAAGAATAATAAGCTTGTTGAGCATTGTAAGCCAAGAAAAGTTAGCAAGGGAGGAATCAAAAAGTGAGTCTTATAACAGCAAGTTTAGCAAACCTTTGATGCAAAATGTGTATTATGCAGCAGCAACAATAACCTGAGTTGTCATTGTCTGCATAAATGCCCCATAGATCAAGTTCTGCTATCTGCATAATAAGGATAAGTATCCTTTTCTTATTCATTCCATTTACTCTTAGTTTTGATGCTTGCTTGGGGACAAGCAAGATTTAAGTTTGGTGTTGTGATGACAAGTCATCATATACCCATTTTTCAAGCTAATTTCACTTGTTTTGTTAGCATTTATGCACTTTCTTGCATCCTAAGTAAGTGATTTGGAGTGAAAATGCACAACTTCTCTAAATCAAGCAACCACCATGAAATTAATGTTAATCCATGAGGTTTAAGCTAATTTTAATTGAATTTTAATTGATTTATAAGCCTCTTGAATTTAGTGATACTTGGAGTGGTTGTTTTGGTTTATTGTAGGTGAAGAAAAGAAAAGAAAAGGAAAAGCGTGGCCTAAGAAGTGTAGCCCAAGGAAAGGAAAGTGTGGCAAAGGAGAGAAGAAGCGTGCCGCATGCATAGGGGGAGGCAACATTGCCCTCCACAAGGGCACACTGCCCTCTAGGAGGGCAACATAAGATAACCAAGCAAGGAAGGCAACTCTGCCCTGCCCACTACAAGGGCAGAGCACAAAATGTGCCTTGAGATCAAGAGGAAGAGAACCTTGCCCTGCCCTCCACAAGGGCAGAATCGGGCTCTCCAAGGAAGAAATTCAAAGGAAAAATATCACCCATGCATGCCACAAGGATCGAACAAGGGACCATGAGGAAGCTAGGCACTAAGGTTGAGTGCCGTGCCAAGAAACCAAGGAAAATGATCAAGCGTGTGTCTCTGCCCAGATTCGAACACGGGCCTTCATTTTGGAAACACTGCCCTGCCCTCCGCGAGGGCAGGGCAGCATTTGGTTGGTGCACAAATCTGGCGCACCACACACAATTCTGGCGCACCAAATCCCTCTCCTGGCAGCACCAGCGCGCACCACACTCAATCCTGGCAGCACCAAAATTTCCTGCCCTGCCCTCCGCGAGGGCAGGGCAGCATCCTATGCACCAAGGAAAATTCTGGCGCACCAATTCTTGATTCTGGCAGCACCAAGCACGCACCGTGGCAATTCTGGCGCACCAAATTTTTCCTGCCCTGCCCTTGGCGCGGGCAGGGCAGCGTTTTGCGCATCAAGCTCAATCAAGGCCGCACCAACAACGCACCAAACTCCAAATCCTGCCCTGCCCTCCACAAGGGCAGGGCAGCCTCCTGGGAGCAACTTTTCATGGGCCGAAAATTCAAATTAAATCTCCATTTTAATTCATTTCTTCACCAATTCAAAAGCCCATCCAAATCCAAAAATCCAAGAATAGAAAGTGTATAAATAGGAGCTAGTTTGATGTAATTAGGACCTTTACTTTGAGCTTTGAATTTTCACTTTTATTTTGAGCTTTTGAATATTTTCTGGAAAACTTTACTGAGATTTCTGAGAATTGGGGAGGAGAATTGATCTCTCTTCTTCCTCATTCTTGCCTAAGCACTTCTAATCTTCTGTTTCTGAGTTTTGGGTGTGAGAAATTGAGGAAATTCTGTCTCAATTCCCATTCAAACTCTCTTTAAATCTTTTCTGCATAATTCAATTCAATTTCAATTCCCTTTACTGCTTCCTATTCTAATTCTTGTCAATTGCTTTGTTAACTTGGATCTAGGAAGGCAAATAGAGATCTAGGCTCTGCTACCTAGTCTCTTGAGACCTAAGACCCAATTTTGCTTTTGGTTCTTCTGTGAACCTTGCTGCACTTTACTTTACTTTCTGTTTAAGCTTGCATTGCTTATAATTCAATTCCTGCTCAATTAATTGTTGCAACTTACTTTCTCTTTGTTTAGATTCTGCAATCCCAGTCCTCAAATCCCTTTTACATTCAAGCAATTTATATTTCTTGCCATTTAAGTTACTGCAATTTACCTTTCTTGCACTTTAAGTTTCAGTCATTTAGTTTCTTGTTCTTTAATATTCTGCAAGTTTACTTCCCTGTTTTATAATTTACTGCACATTTCCCTCTCCCCTTTACATTCCAAGCAATTTATCTTCTGTTAAACACCAATCACTCAACCAACACTTGATTCGCTTGACTAAATCACCCACTAAACTAAAATTGCTCAATCCTTCAATCCCTGTGGGATCGACCTCACTCATGTGAGTTATTATTACTTGATGCGACCCGGTACACTTGCCGGTGAGTTTTGTGTTGGATCGTTTTCCACACATCAACCATTCTGCAGGTGGATCTATTCATCTGAAGAAAACGCCTGCAGAAGCCTAAGAACTCATTGAAATAGTTGCAAATAACCAGTTCATGTACACTTCTGAAAGAAATCCTGTGAACAATGAGACAACTCAGAAGAAAGGAATTCTTGAGATTGATACTCTGAATGACATATTGGCTTAGAACAAAATATTAACTCAGCAAGTCAATATGATTTCTCAGAATCTGACTGGATTGCAAACTGCATCCGGCAGTGCTAAAGAGGCCTCCTCTGAAGGAGAAGCTTATGACCTTGAGAATCTTGCAATGGAAGAGGTGAATTACATGGGAGAACCTTATGAAAACACCTACAATTATTCATGGAGGAATCACCCAAATTTCTTATGGAAGGATCAACAAAAGCCTCAACAAGGCTTCAATAACAATAATGGTGGGAGAAATAGGCTTGGCAATAGCAAACCTTTTCCATCATCTTCTCAGCAACAGACAGAGAATTCTGAGCTGAGCCTCTCTAGCTTAGCAAACATAGTCTCTGATCTATCTAAGACACTCTCAGTTTCATGAATGAAACAAGGTCCTCCATCAGAAATTTGGAGGCACAAGTGGGGCAGCTGAGTAAAAGAATTACTGAAACTCCTCCTAGCACTCTCCCAAGCAATACAGAAGAGAATCCAAAAAGAGAGTGCAAGGCTATCAACATAACCAAATGGCCGATTATACAGAGGAGGAGGAGGACGTGAATCCCAGTAAGGAAGACCTCATGGGACGTCCACCGACCACAAGGGAGTTCCCTCATGAGGAACCAAAGGAATCTGAGGCTCATCTAGAGACCATAGAGAATCCACTGAACTTTTTATTACCATTCATGAGCTCTGAAGAATATTCTTCTTCTGAAGAAGATGAAGTTACTACTGAAGAAGATGAAGTTACCATTGGAACCAACAACGCTGCTGACACCAGTGCGCATCTGCTGGATGTACTCATCCATCTGCTATCGCAACTGATCGAGCTGCTGCAAGTTCTCCATCAGGTCCAAGCTGGCGATAATACGTGCAAGAATCTCTCAATACCTATGCGCAGATTGCTCTTGCTGCTAGTAAAGCTCCTGTGTTAGCTTCTGCACCTCCTTCCTCAGGTTGATAACTTCCTAGGGATCGGCAGAGCTGGTGACAGAGGCAGACGCAAAGGAAGCCACCAACACGGAGGAGCAGAGGCCACTGGCGAAGAACGAGTCCAACCTGGAGTGGCAATTCTATTGAGATTCAGAGGCGGTCTCGCACCAAATCCTATCGGGTTCCATGATTGAGGTCTCAAAGCTAACTTTGTAAGCTCCACTAGGCATCTAAGATTGTTGGGTCACAGCCTCCAACCTCTGCTAATACTCTTTTTGCGTCACACACGTTAGTTGTGATTAGGATAATAGTTAAATAATTGACTTTAAACAAAATAAAGTTGAAATCTAGGATTATTTTAAACTCACATAATGGGTTGTCGACTGCTCGTCAGCAAATCTCTCCTTGTTTACCTTCAAAGTATGGGTATGCTTAAAGGTCTCCGCCAATGTCGCCTCACAATCCAACGACTTAGACTACAAATTAATATATCAACCAAACAATAAAATGAACGAAAAAATTAAACAATGACAAAAAATATAAATGAAGCAAGAAATCTTAATTCTAATTTCGAGAACATAATTTTAATTTTTCCGATTTCACTGGAAATCTTATAAAAATTTCGATAGAGTCTCCCCTGAAATTCGAATTTAGCCATCCTTGAAGGGTTCCATCCAAACTAAATATCCATAATTATTTTCACAGTCAAGCATTTTCCAAAGAATTTCAGCAGCAGAAATCAGCAATCAATTCAATGATCTAACACCTTAAACTCTACTAACTACTTAAGTAGTAGGAATCAACATTTTTCAAAAAAAATTTGCAGCATGAATCAACAAACAGTAGGAATCAGCCTAATCTAACCTATTCTGACCTATCCTAACCACCTAAATCCACTAAAACAGAAAATTAAACACCCTAAACTCTACTAACTACTTAAGTAAATTGATAACGAAAAAGAAAATTAAACCGACGAAGCAATTCTATATCAGTCCAGCCCAGTTTAGTTCATATAGGACTATATAAGTATATATCAACAGAAAAAGTAACTTATAAAATAACTGAAAAAAATAAAAACCTAATTCAAGTAACTACTATAACATAAAACAATGACAAAATTCTTATTAGGCTCGTCTCCATCTTTATGAAGGACGCCAGCCCACTCATATACCTCGACGACATGGGCGAAGCCCTGTTGGCGATGTTCGTTAGATGGTGATGCTTGAATCCCTCGTTATCTCTAAAATGAGCCTCCAGGTTACGCTTGATGTTTGGACAAATTCATGATGTTAGGTGGTCTTTTTCCTAACGAACATCGCTCATCATCTACTAAAAATGTTTAGCTATCAGGTAGGCAATTAGATTCACAAGTAAGAAAGGTACACAAGAATAATAAGGTAAGATTGGAAAATAATCAAATGACATTCGAAGGAAGAAATCCAAAATAAAGAATTCCAATAAAAACAATGAAGGAAGAGATGGCACGAGTTTGCGTGGCACAAATACTTCAGACCGAAACTAACTCCATAACTTATAATGCTCCCAAACCTCATAATTCGCATACCTATTACTTCTATTTCGTCTACGATAACCCTATCATCATTATAACAATATATACATATGATAAAATAAGGAAAACCCCAAGGTAACCCAAAGGGACACAAATACATAAAACCTATTCTCCAAAATCTCCCATAAGAGGAGTCATCACAGTTTGTATTATTGAATGGAGATAAAAGTATCTAAACAAAACATATAAACCAAAACATAGCCCCGAGAACAACGGATCTTCGCAATATAGAAGTCTCCAGCATGCCTCAGCGGGTAACCTCACGCCCTGCATCTGAAAACCACAAAATCCGCATGGGTGAGAACCAGAGGTCCCCAGCATGGTAACAGCTTCCACATATATAATACATAATAATGGAGGAAAGCCAAAGGCAATCCTAGAACTTCCTCCAGATAATATCAAAGCTTATAAACAAGCTAAACCGTATAAGGGCACCTGACTAAAGATTCTTCAGTCTAACTAATACTTCCCTTTCCAATTCCTTCAAACCTCCTAACCACCAGCAGGAGTATATTATAGCAAACACAGATATATCAAACAAAGAATATACAAATAATAGCAGTTAAGACATTTAGACAATTAGCAAGTAATATGCAGTCAAATAGGCAATCTCAAACAATTCACATAGTATGCATATGATGAATGCCTGTCCCTAGTGGCCGATGATATCATCTTGTCGGTTATATAGCCAACCCGACAAGTCCTGGTCGCTAACCATTGGACTGTCCCTCTGTCGTGCATCCCCAAACTCGAGTTATACTCGTTATAAACGTGATCATAAACATGATCCATATCCTTCACCCTCACTGGTGAATATTTACGGGGGTTCGAGCTCATCCGGGCCTTTCACAGTGCCCGGCCACACTTACAACATAGGGTTAACAGAGCTTCGAGTCTCAACCTGGAGCACGTGGTGGATAGCCACTGCTACTACCCAAGGAAACTCGTACTCAGATAGTGGAAGTGCAATTTCACAATTATCAATAATTCAGCATCAACATGCATGAATTCTCATCCATGGATCAACATCCATACCAGCCATTCCGGCTCACGGTTCAATCCAGAACCAGCCAATATTCATAGCATACACAGCTATTCCGGCTCATGGTTAAATCCATAACCAGCCATTTCATAAACAATTACAGCCTTTCGGCCCATGGCATAACAAACACTTCCACCACCATCCTCCGCATCTCACAGAATCATCTTGATCCTTATTGATCATACATTTTTCCCTTGCTTCACTCGCAAGTTATCACATTCACTAGCCCCTTTCTAATAGCTAGGCATATTATGATGATTTAAGACATCAATGGTGAGATCGGAGGCTTAGAAGTATGAGATTTGGCTTTTAAAACTCAAAAATCAACTTTGGGATGAAAACAGGGCCATGCGTACGCGCACTCCACGCGCACGCGTGGATGGCCTCAAAAACTCATCGGCGCACAAGCGTCGTGCATGCTAACGCGTGGATCCCAAACTTGCCCATCGGTGCGCACGCGTCAACCACGCGTACGCGCGGGTGTTCTCGTGCCCCAGGCACAACACCGGCACAGTTCTGGCATAACTCTTGGGAAAATGGCTAGACATAGGGTGCAGCACAATCGGCGCACCCGCGCACATCACGCGTACGCGTGGATGGCACCTTACGGAAGATCGGCGCGTACGCGCCAGGTGCGCCCACGCGCAAGGGGACATTCTGCTAAAAATTTTCTAAGTTAAAAGCTGCAGAATTTCACAGATTTTGCCCCCAATCTTCCAACGGACATAACTTCCTCATTTTAAATCGTTTTTCGTCCGTTCTTCGAACGGCACAGACATCCCGGATCCAATTTCATTTCTAAAAAGATTTGGTACAAAACAGAGATCCGTAGTCCAAGTCATGTCCCGCCAAAGTATGCCCAAAAACCATGTTTTTCATAAAAACCACAAAGTGCCATTTTCAAAACAAGCCATTTCCATTTCTCTCCAAAATCAATCAAAACATGCCAATTTCATCCCTTTTCTTTGAAATCAATCAAAATACATCAAATTCAACATCAAGCCTCCTCAACTCACACATTGACACATAACTCACAATTTACCAAAATCACTATTTCACCATTATATCCCACTTCACCCAAGTGGCTCAAACTCAAACATATTGACATATCATATACTATTCCTCATACCAATCCTCAACAACACCAATTCCAATAAATCAACATGGTACACAAACAACATCATACTCACCATCAACATGGTTCAACCCACAATTCAACCATAACCAATAATCAAGCATATATCACAACATGCATATTTCTCATACATCATTCTATCAAGGCATCAATACTCATCATCACATATATAACCACATCATATATCTCAATCATTCAACAACATCAACCATTCAATGCCTATCTTAGGGCCTCTAGCCTAAGTATTTCCTACCACATTACATATTAGATACGGGAAACCGAAACCATACCTTAGCCGAATTTCCCAAGCTCCACCGGAGCACTTCTAAACCACTTATCCTCAAGCTCACAAGGCCTCAACACCTCCAAGAGCAGATTTTTCACCACCAAGCCCTTTCCAAGCTTGTTCAAAATCACCAATCAAGCTCCAATGTCCACACACACACAACCTAAGCCACAACCATCATACCCATACACAACATCTCAAAATCCAAACATCATAAAATAACAAAATACACTAGGGTTGAGAATCTTACCACACCCAAGGTCCAAGGAGACAAGATTAACCTTCTCCTTCAAGAGAGTTGGGTCCTATAACATCAAAGAACCCCAAAATCTCAACATTTAACCCATGAAACTCGAAAATAGGGGCTGAGATTTCGAACAGCAAGGTGTGGCTTACCTCAAGATTGATTATATGGGTTTTGTAGAGCTCTCCGCGGTGAACGCGTGGCCGCAAACGGGGCGGCAATCGGAGCTCTAGATCAAAAGTTATGGTGATTTGAAGATCAAGTGAGAGAGAGAAGTTGAGAGAATGTTCTTCCCTTCCTCTCCACCATTTCAGCTTGTGTGTGTAACAAATGAGGAGAGAGAGTGCTGAAAACTAGGGTTTTGGTTAAGTTATGTTGGGCCAAGGGCCCACTTTGGGTCCAGTTGGCCCGGTTTGGCCCGTTCGGTCCAATCTTGGTCCGAATTCTACAAAATTGGTACCGAAATTCTCGTCTCAATCTCCTCTATCACATTTAGCCATAAAAATCACATTTTAGGCTTTCTAGAATAAATTCTCATTTATGGGTTAATTAGCCGTTAATTAACCGGGTTTTACAGATGGCACGAGTTTGCGTGGCACAAATACTTCAGACCGAAACTAACTCCATAACTTATAATGCTCCCAAACCTCATAATTCGCATACCTATTACTTCTATTTCGTCTACGATAACCCATTAGCATTCTCATATACATAAATCATTAATATTAAGTTGGCTAGACCTAATACCTTGAGGTATGCAATGGCAGACTAATAACGTTAATTAACAGACAGTCATGCATATAAAACTTAAACTCTTGTTATTAGAATAAGTCACAAAGCATGACAAACACTCAGAGTATGCAGTGAAGCATACTCACCCATTTCCAAGGCTGTAACAAGAACGAACTACTCTGATACCATATTGTAATGACCCAATTTCCAGCAGGTCATGATCGTACCAAAACTAAGGCGTTACTGGCCTGTTTTCCTTTATTATCTATTTAATATTGAGCCTTTACGTCGATATCGCATTTCAAGTTTTAAGAAATTCCTGAAAATTTTGTTTTTATTTATCAAAATCCTATATATCAAAGATCACCAAGTAATAATAATAAATTTTATACATAAAAAATAAAATAAAACTCAAGTACAACGCCTATCCCTCTGTATAAAATAAAATCTTAAGCAACAAAGGCGAGGAAACTCTATAAAAGCAACAGAAATCATAAATTAAATCTACTAATCGTCCACAGCTTCATAATGAATCTTCAAACTTGTGGCACTGAAAGGGTGGAAAATTTTAGGGTGAGAACAAACCACACATTCTCAATAGGAAATGAGAATACCGTACAAGTAATCATTAAAATGCAAATAATTAACTTTACTCAATAAAACTATTTTGTCAAACTAATAGCACAAGTAAGAAACCCAATTCAACACACAAACAAGTCACAATAAGACAAACAGCACAATCATAAGAAAATAAAATAAGCAAACACAATCAAATGCAAATGCACAAATAATAGGATGCATGTCTAATCCTACGTAGGTCATGAGCTCACGTGTTAGTTTGGATACCCGCAACCCGACCACATCTTTGAAATAGGCGCTACACATCGCCGTCCCTATGTTCAGAAATTTTTTCCTCTAAGAGCGTTCAGTATTCACCGTCCTCATAGGGAAACCAAATCTTTTCCTCCTTGAGCGTGTCGTATTCGCCATCCTCATGGGGAAACTACACTTCTGGTCTTAGGTAAACGCTACATTTCGCCGTCCTTACTAAACCGTTCTCAATGTTTCAGGTGAGCGCTATGCATTGCTATCCTCATGAGACTATATTCATAATCAATCAATTGACTTTCGATTCTCTTTCCTTTAACTTTTCTCAAACATTCTTTTAAGCCAATTTCAGGTACCTTGGGTTTAATCAAACGCCTTCAAAGAATACCCACTTTTCAATATTATAATTAGTCGTTAACCATCATAAAAAAGCTATTGAATATTCATTTCCGGTTATCGAACATCAAATTCTTTAACTGTGCATTCAAAGCACTTTTCACAACATTCAATTTAATTAAACCCTTATATTTTATAAAAATTCAAACATAATCTCCTCTAAAAATAGAACTTAGCTACCCTTATGTGTTTTCTCTTTCTCAACAACTCATCAAATAGAACATTTCCAATCAAAATAAAAAAAAATCCACAATTGGCAATAATTAACAATTCAATCATAATTCGCAATTCCCACATAATCCATCAATCTAACTTCAATTTGATCAATTCATAAATTATTTCAACCAAAGGACTAACAGTTTTTTTACTTTCCAAATATCAAAACACATTATCACCCAACTTCACCAAAATTTTGGCAACATTGATACCAAAACACACAACGTATGTATTATTCACAAAATTCCAATTCTCCTAAAATCAGCTATTATGTTCACCCAAAAATTTAGCTCCATATAGTTTCTAATTGTTACAAATTATCCTTATACTTTTTAAAGTTACTGTTTTATCTTAAAATTCAGATTTCATAAAAAAATTAATTTAATAATCAAACTTCAATCTTTTAACAGTTCTCAAACTTAATTCTAATTAATCATGAATCAACATTAACAACCACCTTCAAGCAAACAATTCAATAACAACCGATTCGGCATAAAGAACTAAATTCAGAATTTAGCCACATGCAATTCCAGTCATTATAGAATTATTTATATACTCTTAAAGTTACTATATTATTTCAGAAAATCAGGTTATCAAGTACAGTTTGATCCTTTAAGTTCTAATTCTTCAATAACCACCAAAACCAATTCCAACCAGTCGCAAGTCACTTTTACGGTGGTTCCGATATATCAGACTGCGTTTGTTTCTAAGAACAGGACAGGACATGACACTGAGAACAGGACAGGACAAGACACTGATGGACAAAGACACAAAATTTTGTGTTCTTGTATTCTATTTGGTAATAAACTAGAACAAATTATGAAAATTCAATTTATTCTTATTTTTTTCATTCAAAAAATTTGAGATGAAAAATATAACAATAAAAAATATAATTATAAAAAATTAACAAGAATAATAAAAGAAAAATAAGAAATAAGTTGTGTCCCTTGTTAGTGTCTCCGTATCCTTCCTGTTAGGATGAACACAAAATACACTAATTCAGTGTCTCTGGACACATTGTCTCTGTCCATCTCTCCTCTGCCAAACACGATTTTGTGTCTCAGTATTCCTGTCTCAGTGTCCTGTCCCTATAAACAAACGTAGCCTCAGATAACTAAAATCAACAGCAAGCACTTATTTTCAACAATTCCATCGAAATCCGAAAACCAATATCAATCACACCCTCAAACCAAAATTAATCTTGTCAATTAATCACTCACAACAATAAAACCAATCACATTCACAGTCGTAACCTAAATTCAATAAAACTAATTGAAACACTAGAACATCATCTCAATATCAAACTAATCCAAATTTTACAACCTCAAACCAAGCTTATTTCTACCAATTAATCACAGAAAATATTTATAAATTATTTACAGTTACTCACTAAACTCCAATGACATTCATAAATTAAAACAGTTAATTTCAAAATAAAATTCTGTACCTTAATGTCGCAATGACAACACAACCGGGATAAAGGCAGCAGCACTAATTCTCGCAGAAATGACAACATTGGTTTTGGGTAGCCCCGTTGAACCAATCCGACGACGACGACAGTGACAGGTATGGCAGAATGGTGGTCACACTAGCTACTCCCCTCCGGCAATGACTCCCGCAGTGGCAACCTCATCAGCAGTTTCAACAACAGCGTGGAGCTAATGGTAGTCACGGCAGCAGCAGCTTCCTCCGATGGCTCAGACGGCGGGCTCCACCCACGGCGACAGCGGCGGCGGCAACTGGCGTGGTGGCAGCTCGTCGGTGATGGAACCCTCGCACTGGTGTTCGTGGATCAGTGGTGACGGCGGCATGGAACACAGCTCCTTCTCCTTTATCTCCGTCTTGCTCGATGTCAGTGGCGAACTCCCAAGGTGGCGGCAGGAAGGTCGACGACGTTCGGTCTCCGCAGCGACGATAGTGAGACGCTGGTGATGGCGAGCTGGACAGGGCTGGGTGCGACGATGGAGTCTCTTTCGACGGCAAGCACGAGCCTTCCCTCTTTTCTCGCATTCGTCCTCTCCCTCGTATGCGCTCTCTCTCTCTCTCTCCTCTAGCTCAAGCGACAGGGACAACGTGGCGAGCGGCGGCACGTAGCCCAGACGGCACGGCGAGCCAGACAGTGGCTGTACAACAACGTGGTGCAGCTCCCTCTCTTCCTCTCTATGACTGGTGTGGGTGTGTGTATGTTGTGCATTGAGTGTGTGAAGGGAAAAGTGGGGTTCGACGACTGAAGGGAGGAGAAAATGGGTTAGTTAGGTTTCTGATGAGGAATTTAGGGTTTTCAATTTGGGAATTAGAGTTAGAAATTAGGAATTTTGTAAAAGGATAAGGATATATATGAATAGATATTTTAATAAAATTGGACGGTAGAATAATTTTAAAATCAAATATACTCTATTAAAAATATTTAATAACAGTATTCATCAATATATTGTCAAGTTCAATTAATTATTTTTAATTTAAATTATAAAATAAATATATTAATAAAATTTTATATAGTATAATTTAAATTTAAAGTATCAATTATCTAATTAAATCATATGCCCTTTTATTATTTTTTCATCAACAGAACTTTAATTTCAATTTATATGAAATAACTAATTATAATAAAAATTTTACATATTAACTGACTTAAACTTAAAATATTTATAAAAATTAATCTAATCATTTCTAATAAAATAACCTCTAAGAGTTCAAATTAATAAAATAGAATATAATTCATTCATAATAGAATTTACTAAAATTGAACGGTGCAATTCTTTCTTATTTCTCAATTGCTGAAATTATACAAAATATTCAATTATAATAAAATTACATAATGATCTTGATTGATTTCAAATCAACTTATCTCCTAATCAGTTTAATTACTTTTAGTAAAATAACTTTTTTTTAAATAAAATTCTTAATAATCATAATAAATCATAAATAACTCCTTATTTAATTTTGAAAATTTGGGTTGTTACACATATAGGGGTGTAGCAGAAGGAGGCATCCAGTTCGGGTTTGGGACCATGATAAATTGCTGGTCCGATGGACCTACCTGTGACGTTATAGGGGTCGAAGGAGTAGTCAGGGTAGAGGGCGGCGATGACTGGGCAGTCCTGGGAGATTCGATAGAAACCTGCCCTCTACCACGACCACATGTCCCACTCGACCTACCTCTGCTGCTTGTTGTCATGTTTGTACAGCAAATATATTAATAATATAATAATAACATAATAAACACCAACAAATAATAACATAAGAAGAAATTCAAGAAATAACAAATAATTCGAAAAGTGGTTTAGTTTAGTAAAAGAAAAAGAAATTATATAGTATTTTAGTTTTAAAATAATTAAATTAGACTTTCAAAACATTTTAACTTTATTCTATCTTATTTTTTGTCTTTATTTTCTTTTCAAACTATTCTAACTTTCATAGCATTCTAACAAAGCATTCTAACTCTCAAAGAATTCTAAATTTGTTAACAATTTTTTAAAATATTCTAACTTTCAAAGCATTCTAACAATCCAAAAAATTTGAAAGGCAAACTCAAAAAAGCACAAAATAACATGATGAAACATCGCTAGAAATGCATACAGCAAAACATTGTAATTAATCAGCATAAACTAACAGTTCCAACAGTAATATGAGTCAGCAAAATAAGCATTAAAATAGTAATTTTCTAAGAAAGCAACAACAACCAACGAATCATCAAAATAGTTAAACATTGCTCAAACAAATTCAGCAACAATTCTTGAGCCAAATTAACTGGAAAACACAGAATTAACGATTCAGACCAATTCAAATAATTCTAGCAACAAGAATATGCAATCTCAAATAATAATTCTATATACATTGAGCAGAGATCAGAACCTATCAATCTAACTAAATTATTCTAACCTGACCACCTAAAATCAATTTACAACAGAAATTAATCTACCTAAACTAATTACTAAAATTCAACAAGCTAAATGAAATTAAGATTAACTAAGCAAAAATTAAACAGTGTGAAAAATAGATTCAATGAAAACTCCTAACCACCTAAAATCAACTAAAACAGAAAGTAATCTAACTAAACGAATTACTAAAAATTAACTAACTAAATCAAATTAAGATTAACTAAGTAAAAATTAAATAGAATGAAAAACATATTCAATTAAAAATTAGAATGAAAAGTAATTAGAAGAGAAAAGACAGAAATGGGGGGTTCGAGTAGCAGTGATGGCTGCCTTTCCAGCGACAGCATGGCAGCAGCGGCGAGAACAGAAAACAGAGAAGGGGGCATTTTGAGCAGCGGTGGCGACGGTATTTCTAGCAACGGCAGGGCAGGGCATTAGCGGCAGTTGGAGCAGCAGTGATAGCCTTTGCAGTAGAGTAAGGGCTAGAGAGAGACTGAGAGGTGAGAGATTAAAGATTAAAGAGAGAGAGAGAGAGAGAGAGAGGAAGGTGAGAGATTAGAGAGAGAAACCAATTTCGAAATGAAAGAGAAGAGAGTTCGCAGTTCAAATTTAGGGCATGATTATCGTTAGATTTACGTACGGATTAATCCGAGGGTAACGTAGTGCGTGTAACCGAGATGAAACGTTTCACTAAATAAGGTTCAGCATCGGATTTACTCGCCCATAAATTTGACAGTAGCTAGCACAGCAAAATTTTTTTTCTCTCTAATTTTTACCGTCAATGTTACCATTGGAACATCAACTGCGACGGTAATATTTTAGGGTGACGAATTTATTGCCAAATTCAATGATAAATTCAACGAAAAACTCGCTGCTAATGTATATTTGATACTAAATTCGACGATTTTTAACATTTTTTTTGTAGTATTTAGCGCTCTCTTCCTCTGCTCATTTCACTGCTGCTACATTTGAGAGAGAGAGAGAGAGTCATTACCACAGAGGAAGAAGTCACATCCCATCGAACCATTTTCCGCCCTATTATAGTCCATCTTACCTTTTTGAATGTTCATCGCTTTCTTCCTCTGTTTATTCCACCACTGCTGCGTTTGGGAGGGATAGAGAGAACTTTAAAACATCAGGATTTTGAAAAGAGAGAGAGGGATTATACCGAATACTAAGGGAACCCAACCGTAATCCTTTATTTTATTCTAAAAAATTCTGGAAACGACACTTACACATTTCTGCTTCTAAAGAGATGAGAACTAACACTAAGCTTAAAAGTCCATGTACATTATACTATTCGAAGATAACGTGTAAGTTTGTTCTATTTTATTCATCACTATTTTCTACCTCTTCATGAATTATTAAAAAATTATAATGGAAAAAAATAAAAATTAATTAATATTAATTCAAATATAAAGTAAATATTAAAAAAATGTTGATAAGTTATATAACATTTCTCTTAATTATTACCGACTTGGTTTGTACAAAGAAAACTAGACATGCAGAATCTATCTAATTACGAAAAAAGAAAACGTTGGCTGTCCGATCCATTATTGTACTATTATCTTTCTTTAATTACCTGACCGAGCCATATATGCAATTGAATAGAATTTTTCTGATGTCATGAAAATTCTCAATCCGTGGGAGCTTCATAACAAAATTCAATCAGCAGCAACAGCTTAATACTAGTTGTTTGTTCGTTTTGACCAACTAATTAATCAAACCTTTGACAATTAATCTAACGAAACTTACATAAAAAATAGTGATCACAAGTCTGATCTACTTCGAAAAAAGAGGAATCCTAGCTAAGAAATAATAACCTGAGATGAAGTATGAAGGAAGGAACCTCATAATTATTATTATTATTATTATTATTATTATTATTATTATTACCAATGCTTTTCTTAGCTTGTACAACGTTTTTTTATAAGAAAAAATCTTAAAAGTCAGTACTGTCATTAAAATTTAACTAATATTTTATTATAAAAAAATATATAATCTTATACTATTAATTAGATATAATTTTATATTATTAAAAATATTAATAATAATTAATTAATCACTACAAATTATAAAATATGCTCACTCCTAACATTATTAAATATATAAAATTTAAGATGTTTCATCTATATGACCTGGGTATCGAGCCGCATTTAATTCATCAATCTAAATTTTTTGAGGTCATCATAATGTACTAATTAATAATAATAATGATATGTGGATGTACAATCAATATTTTAATTGGATGTACAATCTTCAACAGAATCATACTGTAGATAGTTGTAATACTGTAGATAGTTAAAACAATATATAGCATAAGAATTTAATGCTTTTTCTTCACTTCTCAAATATATTTTTCTCCTATATATTATAAGAGGATAATAAAAGTTAATTTTCTTTTTAAATATAGACAAATTTATTCTTTTAGCTAATATTTTCTTTGTAAAAAAAATTTGGAGTTAGAGTCTTGCGAATACAATTTTTTTCTACAACATTGTAGTTTTATTATTATACAAACTCTAAATATTTTCTTTTTCAGTCATATAAATTAGACAACTCTTAATTTTAAGTGTTATAAATTCATTCATCCTATACTCATACATATATATAATACTAAAAAAGAGTTTTATCCATATTATTTGGTCTGAGTCAAATTTTAAACTTAAATGCACTTAGTTATGGATAATGACCACTAGACCAAAGTCTTGCATAATAGCAATCCAAATATATAATTAAGATAAATTTTATAAGGAGTGTTAGGGACAGTAATTTTTGTGGTTTGTAATCATTAATTGGTTATTAATAGTGTTTTTAATAGTATGAGATTACATTCAATTGTGAGAAATCACTCACTTTTCTTTTAATAGTTAAGTACTGACCACAAAATACAAAAGTCGTTGGCTAGACTTTTCCAAATTTTATTTTTGGTCAGAAAAGAGGGGGATAAGCCCATAAAAAAAATAGAAAAACAAAAAACTCACATCACCCTAATCTCTTTTATTACCATGAGGAGTTGTCACTGCTGCCATATCTACTTCAACATTTCCGTGGCAACCTTCTTTGGAGGACTCCCAAATTATTAAATCAAAATTCCCTTCCATGCATGCCAAGGTTTGTAATAAGTTTGACCGCTACTTTATTTCCTTTGTGCATGGTATGTTTAAACTCCACCCTCTGGTTTCTATTGTTGAATGAGTTTTAATCCAAAACAAACAAACTTTTGACATTAAATACTGAATAATTTTTTCTTGTATTGCTGTACTGATATTGTGTGTAGACTAACTCGCTTATTCTCTGGGTTAGGTAGGGTCAATGTGTACTGGTCCACATCATCAATCCAATCCTAAAACATTTTATTCCTATGGTCCCAATTGGGCTAACACCACTGGTATCTATACGTATGGCACCACTATAAATATGACTCCATATCTATGCTTGTAATCTCACAAAACCTTCTTTCCATAATATATATATATATTATTAGTTAATTATATTCTTTCATACACTTTGCTTTACTACATTTACTTGCTACATTTCTTACCTCTTTAGATATGGAGCTTAAGCACCAACTTGGTCTTCTTTGCGTTATACTGCTTTTACCAGCACTAAGCAGTGCCACTAATAAAGACTACTGCCCTTGGAATCCTTATAAGAACTCTAGAGCAACCTATTATGGTACCCGTGATGGTTATGGGACTCCAAGTATGTTAATTATTACCCTCCTTTAATTATTTTGTACGTCGTCATTATCTAACATTATTTTTTTAGAAAAAAAATTGATTAATGTTGACTAAAATAACAAGACAAATTAAATTATACAAAGGAAAAATACTGATTAACATCTATTTTTATAAAAGTATTTTTGTTATTATTTATACCAATAATGTATATTTTCCTTTTGCACATTTTACATGTTTAGTTTCGCTTGTACCATGGTAATTATAACTAATATATGGTGTCTATTTTCATTTCTCTAAGAATATATATATATATATATATATATATTTTGTGAACTTATTTTTTTGTCATGCACTCTCTCTCTATATATTAGGAGGAGCATGTGGATTTGGCGAATACGGAAGGACTGTGAATGATGGCATGGTTGCAGCTGTATCTGGGCTATGGAATGATGGAGTTGGCTGCGGTGCATGCTATCAGGTTAATTAAAAGTTGAGAAAAAGATAAATCGATCCTGATTTTTTGGTTAACGAACATTTGAGTCTCTAAAAATTTAAAAATACATTTAAATTTTTACCTCTTTAAACTCTTTAAAATCTGAACATATCGATTCCTGAATTTAATTTGTTCAATTTTAAAAACTCTTTCACATATGCATTTATATCAATCAGGTCAAATTTTTCTGTTGAGTCTGATAGACCCAGGTGAACATAAAAAATCGATAAGTCCAAATTTTGAAAAGATCAAAGACTTAAATGAATATGAGGGATCGATAAATCTATATTTTAAAAATGTCAATGTTTTAAATGTATTTTCAAATTCTCAAGAACCTAAATATGTGGATCAAAAGGTCAATATTCTATTTATCCTTTTCTCTTAAAATTTTTTGACAAATTTAGACTAATTTTTTAAAAGGGTAATATTAAGAAGCCAACTTTTTTTAAATTAATATGAGTTAATTTTTAAAAATTTATTTTATTTATTTTAAATTTTAGATTCTAAATTATAAATTCTTAATTTTAGATTTTAAATTGGAGAATTTTGTTAAATTTTAATTTAATTTTAATTTTTTATATTTAATAAATTTTTGTAATCCAAATTGTTAGAATACATAATAAGTTTTCTATTGCTATTCCGATTCATTATTTATTTTAAATTTTTAAATAAGAAATAAGTTTAAACATCTTTATCCATTATTTCTTCACATTTCTTTTCTTTTCTATCCTTTCAAATGATTCATCTCCTTTACCAAAATTTGCAAGACACACTCTTAAGATATGTTTAGTTTACGGTAAAGTACATTCTCACTTTTATTACTCAACCAAACAGAATAAAAGAAAAACAAAAGAAATCAAGAAAACAAAGTATATTGCAAAGTAATTTTAATTTCTCAATGAATAAATACCCAACTTGATTCCTAAAAAATTTCAAATCAGATGCTTTTGATATCTAGCAAATTTTTATTCTATGAAAGTCTTCAAAAATTATTTTTAACGGACTATTTTATTTGTCCAACATGCATAAAAGAATTGATTCAAAATGACTCTGATGAATCTGTTTAAGAAGAATAATTCTTAAGGATTCTTAGAGAATAAAAATTTATTGAAGACTAAAATGTTTAATCTAAAATATTTTAAGAGGAGCGTTAGGAGGTCAGCAAGTTTTGTAATTTGTAACCATCAATTAGTCATCATTAGTGATTTCAATGGTGTAAGATTTCATCCAATGGTGGAATATCATTCACTTTGTTTTTGTTGGTTAAGTACTGGCCAGATTTCAATAAAACTGTTAGCCCCTAGATTTTTTCATATTTTAAGAATCAAATTGAGTGTTTACTCTTTTTCAATTATACTTCTTTATTTATCAAATGCATATAACAAATAATGATGATTCAGGTTAAATGTAAAGTACCAAAATTATGCAATGTCAACGGGGTAACAGTGGTGGCAACAGATTATGGTCAGGGAGACAGAACAGACTTCATATTGAGCCCACGGGCCTTTAATAGTTTGGGTGTGAGCCCTGATGCATCTAAAGAGCTAAAAAAATACGGTACTCTTGATATTGCATACAAAAGAGTCCCTTGCACATACCCTGGCCGCAACATTGTTGTTAAGGTTCAAGAAAGTAGCAGCAACCCTGGATACTTTGCTGTGGTTCTTCAAAACCTTGGTGGATCATACGATGTCACTAATGTTGAATTGTGGGAGGTACAAACATATAGTTTATAATGAGATTCTAATAACTTTTTTCATTTATATTATTGGCTAGCTAGTTTTTATATAAGTTATTTTCAATTTTGGAGCTATAACATCAATATAGTTACAGATTAATATGTTACGTCTCTAATTTTGCAGGATTCACGCAAACAATGGAGTCCATTGCGTAGGGTTTATGGGGCAGTGTTTGACTATGCTAACCCACCAAAGGGTCAACTCTTCTTGAGGTTCCAAGTGATTGGTTGTTATGGAACTTATTGGCAAATACCAAAGAAACCTATCCCTGCTGATTGGAAGCCCAAAATGACTTATGACACTGGACTTCAGCTTAAATAAGCTAATACGAAAAACATCACTCTGGACCCGAAATCATATAGTCTATCATAAATAAATAAATAAATAGGTACCCTTATCAATACCAAAAAAAAAAAAAAACAACTAGTTACTCTTATTCCATTGAAAGTCTGATCTGATTGTTGTATTATATCTGTGAATCTTAAATGTGTGCATTGCTTAGTGACTTAGTCTTCTTGGAGACCACAATAATACGTATTCATCATGTACCTGTATGTAAAATAAATTGTCAACAATAAATAGTGTGATTTCTCCGTTATTTCGTTTTGTTTGGCTAATAATAATAATAATAATAATAATAATAATAATAATAATAATTGTTCATACCCTGACCAACAGTAAAGGCCCAGGTCCAAATAAAAGGCCTAATCCCACGGATTGAGCCTCACTCGGCACCGGCCTTCGTCTTACGAAGTCGGTGTTCACCACGACTTGTTCTAAAGAAGTCGAGGACGGGGGTTAGCTGGCAGATAAGCACTCATTTGAATGAGTAACTGCCCCTAAAATCTCTCTAACCACTTCCAGTATCCATATCTTAACCTCCCCAAGATAAAGGGACGGTTAACACCCTAAAAAAGTGGCACTACCTCAACGGTGGTTATTGGTTCACCACTATAAATACACTAACATTCCTCAGGTATCTCTAAGTCCCAATACTCTCTAGACCTACTCACACTCTCGCTGACTTAGGCAATGGAGTGTCTTTGCAGGTACCACCCCCTATTCTTTCACGCACACAAGTCGGACGGAGGCCCCCCAGGTGCCGATCCACTCGAAGGCCTCCTCTTTCCAACAATTGGGCCAACCAACACCATCCAATCCATTAATCTTCGGTTACCCATCGTAACATTGGCGCCGTTGCCGGGGACCCGAGAGATCAACCAGTGATGGCGGACAGATCCCACGAAGAGGGTCATGTAGAATCAGATTCTGAACAAGAGAATCTGGACACCGGAAACAATGACGCAGACTTGACCCTTCACCAGGAAACCAACGATCAGCACAGAGAAGGTACCTCCGGAGTCAAAAATCCGAAGGTGAATTCTTCAGAAGGGCGCGAATCGGAGAAAGATGGACCATCCCATGCAACTGAACTCATGGGATTAGTCCACGTCCACCAAAGTCGCCTGGAACAGTTAGAACAAGAACGGGAGCGACAAATGGAGACTGAGAAGAACCTAAAAGTGGAGATGGAACGATGAAAAGAGTTAGAAAGAAAACTCTTAAAGTTAGAATCCTTCTCAAAGATCGGAACTCCCGTGACGAACGAGAAGAACCGCCCTTAGGAGGGGAGGATCCTTTCAGCGAAGACATAATGAGGGCAAAAGTTCCGAGGAACTTCAAAAGCCCCGATATGGACCTCTATGACGGAACCACGGATCCGAAGCATCACTTAAGCAATTTCAAAAGTCAAATGTACCTGGCTGATGCTTCCGACGCTACGCGATGCAAAGCTTTCCCGACGACCCTATCGAAAGCGGCGATGAAGTGGTTCGACAGCCTCCCTCTGAGGTCGGTCACCAGTTTTGAAGACCTCTCAAGAAAGTTTTTGATGAGGTTCTCTATCCAGAAAGACAAAGTGAAACATGCGCCGAGCCTCCTGGGAATAAAGCAGGAGGTCGGAGAATCCTTACGAGCCTATATGGAAAGGTTCAACAAAGCATGTTTAGAGATCCAAGACCTGCCCACCGAGGCAATCATAATGGGGTTAGTCAATGGGCTTAGAGAAGGTCCCTTCTCACAGTCCATATCCAAAAGACACCCCATCTCCTTAAGTGATGTGCAGGAAAGAGCTGAAAATATATGGTCACTCCACAAATGACTGCCACCTTCCAGACCCATTAAAAATAAAAAAGGAGGGAGCCACAGCGACTACTGCGAGTACCATAAAATATATGGTCACTCCACAAATGACTATTACGACCTTAAAAATGTGATAGAAAAGCTGGCTAGAGAAGGTCGGCTTGACAGATATCTCATAGAAAGGTCGGACAGTCATGGGAAGAGAAAGCGAGACGATATAGATAGAAGAGATCCACCACCGCAGACTCCGGAGAGACATATCCATATGATCTCAGGGGGATTCGCGGGAGGGGGACTCACCAAGTCTTCTCGCAAAAGACACCTCAAGCGAGTCTACCAGGTCGGAGGAGAATCATCCGACCTCCCAACCATTTCATTCACAAGAGAAGATGGGCAAGGAATAATTCCTGGGCACGATGACCCAGTGGTAATCACTATGATCCTAGCCAATGCCCATCTCCACAGAACCCTAGTAGATCAAGGGAGCTCAGCGGACATTCTTTTCAAGCCCGCTTTTGACAAACTAGGGTTGGATGAGAAAGAATTAAGAGCCTACCCCGACACCTTATACGGACTAGGCGACACACCAATAAAACCACTAGGATTTCTACCCTTACACACTACCTTTGGAAAAGGGGAAAAATCCAAAACTCTGAGTGTAGACTTCATAGTCATCGATGTAGGGTCAGCATATAATGCTTTAATCGGCAGAGCTACCCTTAATCGACTCGGAGCGGTGGTATCCACTCCCCACCTTTGTATGAAATTCCCGACCTCAGCGGGAATAGCAACGGTAAGGGGAGATCAGAAACTGGCAAGGAAATGCTACAATGAAAGCCTAAACCTGAGAGGAAAAGGCAGAGAAGTTCACACAATTGAGCTCGGTGGCGCAAGGGCTAGAGAAGAGTTGCGACCACAACCGGGAGGAAAAACCGAGGAGATACAGGTCGGTAAAGAGGAAGGAAAAAATACTCACATAGGAGTCAACTTAGGGGAAACCCTAAAACAAGGATTGACTAAGCTCCTAAGAGACAACTCCGACCTCTTTGCCTGGAAGGCCTCCGATATGCCTGGAATAGACCCCGAGCTCATGTCCCACAAGCTCTCGGTCTACCCGAGGTCCCGACCTGTACAACAAAGAAGACGCAAGCTCGGCCCAGAACGAGCCCTGGTAGTAGAAGAACAAGTACAGGCGCTCCTAGAAGCCGGCTTCATCAGAGAAGTCAAGTACCCAACATGGCTAGCCAATGTAGTGCTAGTCAAAAAATAAAATGGCAAATGGAGAATGTGCGTCGACTATACCGACTTAAATAAGGCATACCCCAAGGACCCTTATCCACTACCAAATATTGATACCCTAGTAGACTCCAGCTCGGGGTATCAATACTTGTCGTTCATGGACGCCTACTCGGGGTATAACCAAATCCTGATGTATGAGCCGGACCAGGAAAAGACATCCTTCATCACGCCCAGAGCAAATTTTTGCTATGTGGTCATGCCATTTGGATTAAAAAATGCAGGGGCCACATACCAAAGGCTGATGAACAAAGTGTTTGCCCCCCACCTTGGGAGCCTAATGGAAGTATACGTCGACGACATGCTGGTGAAAACCAAGAAAGAAGTCGACCTCTTGTTAGACCTCTCGTGAGTCTTCGACACCATAAGGTTACACGGGATGAGATTAAATCCCGCAAAGTGTGCCTTCGCGGTAGAGGCGGGAAAATTTCTAGGGTTCATGCTGACACAAAGAGGGATTGAAGCCAATCCCGATAAATGTAGAGCTATCCTGGAAATGAAAAGTCCGATCTGTTTAAGAGAGGTCAGCAACTAAATGGCCAACTTGCAGCCCTCTCCAGATTCTTGGCAGGATCAGCACTAAAATCCCTTCCACTGTTTTCCTTATTGAGAAAGGGATGTCAGTTCGAATGGACTCCTGAATGCGAGGAGGCATTTCAGGAGTTCAAAAGATTCTTGAGCCAACCTCCAATTCTGACCCGACCTGTAGCTGGAGAAGACCTCGTCCTATATTTATCTGTAGCAGACAAGGCTGTCACGTCAGCCCTGATAAGAGAAGACAAGGTCGACCAGCATCCAGTATATTTCATCAGCAAAGTTCTACAAGGACCCGAGCTAAGATACCACAAGCTAGAGAAGTTTGCCTACTCCTTAGTAGTAGCCTCACGAAGGCTACGGCCTTACTTTCAAGCTCATACAGTAAGAATCCGCACGAACCAACCCATGAAGCAAATCCTCCAAAAAATGGATGTCGCAGGGAGAATGGTTCAATGGGCAATAGAGCTCTCCGAGTTCGACTTGAGGTATGAAACTCGGACGGCGATTAAAGCCCAATGCCTCACCGACTTCATCGCAGAATACGCAGGAGATAAAGAGGAAAAGCCAACTACATGGGAACTCTATGTAGATGGATCCTCAAATAAAACAGGAAGCGGTGCAGGCATAATATTGGTGGATGAAAGAGGAACCCAAATAGAGGTTTCCCTCAAATTTGAATTCCCAGCTTCAAATAATCAGGCAGAGTATGAAGCCCTGATTGCTGGATTGAAGCTAGCAGAAGAAGTCGGTGCTACAAAGGTGATGATATACAGCGACTCACAAGTGGTGACCTCACAGATAAGTGGAGAGTATCAGGCAAAGGACCCAAATATGAAGAGGTACTTGGAAAAAACTCTGGAACACCTTGGGCGCTTTGCAGAAACCGAGGTCAAACACATAACTCGGGATCTGAATAGCAGAGCAGACGCCCTATCCAAGTTAGCAAGTACCAAGCCAGGAGGGAATAACAGAAGCCTGATCCAGAAAACTCTCCAGGAACCCTCCGTGGTAAAAGTAGAAGATAAACGAGAGGTCCTTGAGGTAGCCGGTTTAAACCTCGGATGGATGAACCCCTTGGTCGAATACATGAAATTCGACATCCTTCCCAAAGAGGAAAAATAGGCTAAGAAAATCCGGAGGGAAGCACAACATTACACTTTGGTGAGAAATATTCTCTACAGAAGGGGGATATCAATGCCATTGTTAAAGTGCGTACCGACCTCAAGAACCACCGAGGTGTTAGAGGAAGTTCACAGTGGGATCTGCGGAAATCATCTCGGAGCAAGGTCACTAGCTAGTAAAGTGATCCGAGCTAGATTCTACTGGCCGACCTTGCAGAAAGAGGCCACAGAATTTGTGAAAAAGTGTCAACCATGTCAGATGCATGCAAATTTTCATGTGGCTCCCCCAGAAGAGCTCATCAGTATCACTTCTCCATGGCCCTTTGCAAAATGGGGAATGGATTTGTTAGGTCCTTTTCCCCAAGCGCCAGGACAAGTCAAATACCTGATCGTGGGAATAGATTACTTCACAAAGTGGATAGAAGCAGAACCATTGGCCACCATCACAGCCCAGAGAAGTCGGAGGTTCCTCTACAAGAATATTATCACAAGATATGAGATACCTTATTCCATTACTACAGATAATGGAACCCAATTCACCGACTCTACCTTTAGAAGCCTAGTAGCCAGTATGAAAATCAAACACCAGTTCACCTCGGTAGAACATCCGCAAACCAATGGACAAGCCGAGGCAGCCAACAAAGTCATACTGGTAGGACTGAAGAAAAGATTACAAGATGCAAAAGGAGCCTGGGCTGAGGAGCTCCCACAAGTGCTATGGGCTTACAGAACAACCCCCCAATCCGCCACTGGAGAAACGCCCTTCCGACTAGTCTATGGCGTAGAAGCCATGATACCAATAGAAATCAATGAACAAAGCCCAAGGGTGATTCTCCATGATGAGATCAGAAACATACAGGGGTACAAAGAGGAGCTCGATTTGCTCCCCGAAGTCCGAGAAGAAGCCCAGATAAGGGAAGCAGCGTTGAAGCAAAGAATGACTACAAGGTACAACAAAAAAGTCATTCGAAGAACATTCGCCACGAATGACTTGGTCTTGATCAGAAACGACATCGGAGTCAACAAATCAGGGGAAGAAAAACTCACTGCTAATTGGAAGGGACCATACAAAGTCAATGAGATCTTAGGAAAATGTTATTATAAAGTGACCGACCTGAACGGCCCCGAGTTACCGAAGTCATGGCATGCTTGTAATATGAAAAAGTACTACAGTTAAAAGCGAACTCTACTCCCTGATGTACTCTTTTCCCAACTTCATGATTTTTTTCCAAAATAAAAGGGTTTTTTCTGGAGAAGGGTTTTTAACGAGGCATCATAGTAGAGGCTAAGGGAAATAGGTTGTCAAAAGCCCGTAGTAGCAGTAAGGTACCCCCTCCCCCAATAAATAAAGATCTTTTTACAAATATCTCTTATAAATTCCTTCTTGTTTTCTCTTTTTTTTTCTCTCTACGAAACGCGCCGACTTAAGCTCGACAAAACGTGAAAATCCCATGAACTGACCTAGATGGTCGTCAGGATAAAACGATGAGGTACAAGTCGGTGTAAAGAGGTTATATGAGTTGATCGTAAGAAACTCGGAGACAATCCGACTCATAAGTCGAAATGAAAACCCGAGTAGAAAAACTCGGAAACACTTCGACCCGTAAATCGGAATGAAGAACCGAGTAGAAGAAAAACGCATCGCAAAAATAACCTAACACATAAAAGCTCAATAAACCACAAAGTTGAGCATAAAGGAATAGTGGAAAAGAGAGATCGAAAAAACCTAAGCCCAAAAGACTGTCAAGCTCATAAAGACAAGCCAAAGAAAAGGTTTTCCAAGAAAAAGGTCGGAAAAATTCTCTAAAGTACCAAACAAAAACAGAAAAGCATGCACACGAAAGGTAACTTAAACCCTTATCCAAAAAGGGTATTTATTTTTTGTTAACTTAAAACCCTTATGAAAAAAGGGTATTATCAAATGTTTTGCTTACAGCCTTAAAAGGCCAAAAAGAAAATTGTTCAGCAAACCACAAACAAACAACAAATAAAAGAGTTTAAAAAGGGGGACCCACAGGCCGGGCCCCCATATAGCCAACAAAATCATTTTTTCAAAGGAGTAGACGGATCACCACCAGAAGGAGTAGTAGGAGCAGCATCGGGACCAGGGAGAGAGGCATCCATAGGAGATGAAGAGGAAGTCGGAGGAACTACGGAAGTGCTCGGAGCATCCTTTGGGCGAGGAGGGGACTCAATAATCCTCTGCCCCCGAGTCTTCAATTCTGACTCGGAAACGATCACGGGAGCAGGGGGATCCACTATGGCACCATCGATAACAACCTTATCAGGATCCAAAGGAGAAAGATCCAAGTCAGGAGCGATGACTCCGACTTGCTCGTTAAAAATCCTCCAAGCCTCCTCGGCCCCGTCAGCAATCGAATCCTCCAACTCGGCATATGCATTCCGAGAATTTAGCAGATCCTTCCTCACAGACACAAGATCTTCAAATAAACTTTGGTAACTCTCCTGTGCTGTTTTCCTCAAGCCCACCTCCATGTTGCATTGGGCCTACAACTTACTCTCTTTCTCCCGGAGGCTATCTCTCTCCCCCCTCAGCTTGGCGACTTCCTCCTTCAACTCCCTTTCATGCTCTTGATATATAAGAACCCTTCCTTCCAGCTCTTCAACCCTCGAGGTTAAACCCAAAGAGCTGAGAGGAGTCTTCTCAAAAATATATAAGAGTTTACCACAAACACCCGCCGCACTAAGACCCTCCTCAGCCCGAGTGGTAAGGTAGTTCCGAACAGAAACATCATCCATACTTATACGAGCATTGGGGTAGATGTACTTTCGGACGAATGCAAGGGCATCTGCTTTAACCTCACCTTCAAAAGAAGAACCAGACTCCAAAGTCTTGCGCTTCTTCTTCTCTGGCTCAGGAAGAGGTTGGGCGGAGGGGGGCGGCCGAAATGAAGCTGAAGAAGAAATCACAATGGGCTGAGAAAGAGTCCCCGTGTTCCGAGGAGGAGGAGGAGAAGAGATAATCGCCTTGGTGCCACCAGTCCTGGCTCGAGACCTCGCCTTGGCCTCCTGGACTCTCTAGAAAGATTCCTGAGCGTTCTTCTTCGCCATCTCTGTAAAAACAAGTAGTAACTAAAAATCACGAGTCGGAAGCAAATTAGAAAAACAAAAGCTACCTAGTTGCGCCTGGATAAAAGTCGGAGACCCCTGGAGGAATTTCTTAGTGTCCAAATATGGGGCCCTCCCTTACACTTCTCGGAGGAACCCCACAATGGCCGCCTCCACTTCGTCTAGGTCGTCCAGACCATATTTCTCACAAGGGGAGGCCTCCAACCAATACAGGGGAAAGCGAGGAGAAGAACTCTCGTCCAAGAAAAAGGGGTGGTGACCCTCTACAGCTTGAACTTTGAAAAAATAATTTTTAAAGTCATGGAAGGATTCGTCAAAGAGGGTGAAAACTCTCCGACCTTGTATGGCCCGGAAAGACACCCACTGTTGCTTATTGTTTAGCCCACTAAAGGGTTTGGTCATATGAAAAAGATAGAAAAAATCTTCAGAGAAGTCGGGAACTCCAAAGTCTGGCTGATAAATTGATAAATTTTCAAAAAACCCCAAGAGTTAGGGTGAAGCTGAGTAAGGGCAACTCGGCAGTGACGCAACACAGACATATCAAAATTTGAAAAAGGAAGAAAAACACCCAAACGGGTGATCATACAATCATACATAAAGAAAAAATGAGGGGCCGCTTCATTGGCCTTCCCAAAGCAAACCCGGTCTTCTGGGCCCGGGACTACCAACTCATACTTCGGCTCATCCTCATCAGAAGTACAAATTCTGTGGCGAGTACGAAGGTGGGTGATAAACTCAGTATCGACCGAAGGTTCCTCCTCTAAGACTGTAACATCAACCAACTGGGAAAGAATATCTACGGAAGCCATTTCTTTTCTTAAAAAAGGTGACAAAAACCTACAAGGAAAAAAGAAAAGAAAAATAAAAAAATACGGTCTCTAAAGGGAGGGGATACGAAACCAAACAGAAATCTACAAACCAACCTACTTATCTACAAAATAAGGGCATGCAAATATAAGGCATGTTACAGAAGAAGAAAAAGCTAACCTTTATCTGAAAATCAGGATTGGAGGAAGCAAAAGCCTTCGAACACAAGAATGCAGCACGAACAAAGGAAGAAGAAATTTGAAAAATCGCAGAAACGAAACAACGAAAGAGAGGGAAAGTATTTATAAACATGCTAGGGGCAGTCATTAATGAGAATGCATCGTTACCAAGGCCATCAATCCCTACGCACATCCCTAACGGACACGACGCTTGATTAGACATAACTGTCAGAACCAAAAGGTTACGAAAAGTCACGTCGGTTTCAGACCATCACGTCGGTCCTCCAACAAGTCGGCTACGACCCCGAGTAGAATATTCGAACCCAAATCTTGAAAAGAAAATTGGGCTCGAGTAGGGGCACTGTTCATAGCCTGGCCCAACAGTAAAGGCCCAGGTCCAAACAAAAGGCCTAATCCCACGGATTGAGCCTCACTCGGCACCGACCTTCGTCTTACGAAGTCGGTGTTCACCACGACTTGTTCTAAAGAAGTCGGGGACGGGGGTTAGCTGGCAGATAAGCACTCATTCGAATGAGTAACTGCCTCTAAAATCTCTCTAACCACTTCCAGTATCCATATCTTAACCTCCCCAAGATAAAGGGACGGTTAACACCCTAAAAAAGTGGCACTACCTCAACGGTGGTTATTGGTTCACCACTATAAATACACTGACATTCCTCAGGTATCTCTAAGTCCCAATACTCTCTAGACCTGCTCACACTCTCGCTGACTTAGGCATTGGAGTGTCTTTGCAGGTACCACCCCCTATTCTTTCACGCACACAAGTCGGACGGAGGCCCCCCAGGTGCCGATCCACTCGAAGGCCTCCTCTTTCCAACAATTGGGCCAACCAACGCCATCCAATCCATTAATCTCCGGTTACCCACCGTAACATATATATATATATTTCACCTTTCTTGTACGTTTCTTGAAGTGTATGTATATCTCATAATATATATATATATATATATATATAGGAAAGTTTTATGGTGGCATAGAAAGTAGTAGCTAAGAGTAACCAAGAATTAACTAGCCTATAGGAAGAGGACATGTGATAATTCAATGAGTTGAAGACGAATTTAGGATGCTCCAGCTCTCTAGAGGTCTACTGTGCTCCATATGCTCCAACTCTACTAAGTGTCAAGCTTTTATGTTAAAAATTTTCTAAAATGCTTTATAAATGAGATTCGGACTCTTGCCCTCATGGATACAAAAAAAGGTGATCATGCCACTATGATCGAACACTTCTTATTATTATATAGACAAATTATAATATATATAACAATATTTACTTTTACTTATATTCAATTTATTTTAATTTTAAAGTGACTCATTTTTAAATTAATTATATTTTATTTAACTATAAATTTATTAAATATATAAAAATTAAAAATATAAACAAAAAAATTATTAATCACAATTTATTTTTTTATGATTATATGATATCTATTAATATTATTTTTTCAATAAATACTTGTAGTATATAATAATAGGTAAAGGCTCACATGCAGTTGTCTTCATAAGAAGTTAATAGTTGAAAATTTTTAGATGATATTTAGTCAAATTTGTTAAATCATCTGATGGTTCTTAAATATCAACTTCACATGAAAATAACTGTATCTGAGTTTTCACCTATAATAATACAATAAATGTAAACTAATTAATAAGTATTAAAATTTGAAAATGATAATTATTTTTATAAAAACAAAATAAAAATATTTATAATAAAAAAATAATTACATTTTATATAATTATTTAATTATACCGGATTAACCGGTTCGACCAGTGACTCACCGATTGAACCAATAATTGAGTGACCCAGTAGCCTTACACCGGTTCGGTTCTGACGTCCATTAGACTGGTGTGGAGCACAATAATTTGCATGAGTTTAAATATCATCTAAAATTTTTCAACTATTAACTTCATATGAAAACAACTGCATGTGAGCCTTTACCTATTATTATATACTATAAGTATTTATTGAAAAAAATAAATTGTGATTAATAAATTTTTTGTTTATCTTTTTAATTTTTATATATTTAATAAATTTATAGTTAAATAAAATATAATTAATTTGAAAATGAGTGACTTTAAAATTAAAATAAATTGAATATAAGTAAAAGTATATATATAAGTGTTCTATATAAGAAGTGTTTTTTTTAATAAATTGAATATAAGTAAAAATAATTTGTCTATATAAGAAGTGTTCTAGCATGGTGGCTAATCACCCTTGTTGTATCCATGAGGGGAAGGGTTCAAATCTCATTTGAAGCATTTTAGAAATTTTTTACATAAAAACTTGACACTTGGCAGAGTTTGAGCATATGGAGCACGGTAGACCTCTAGAGAACTGGAGCATCCTAAATTCGTCTTCAATTTATTGAATCACCACATGTCCTTTTTTTATAGACTAGTCAACTCTTGGTCACTCTTAGCCACCACTTCCTCTGCCACCATAGAATGTATATCGAACATTTTTTTATCATCTGTGACTCGAAATGTCCTATTAAGAAACTCTCTACTAGGCAACGCTGATAGGAATCTATATATGACTCTCTCAACCTCCTTTGAACCTATTGCCTACATATTGCCCAAGATGACATTGTTTAACACATTTAGAGAATCCAGATGACAATTGCATAATTATTAGGATTAGTATTGGGCCTATATCTCATTTAAAGAATTATGATATAAATAGGAATATGATGTAATATTGTGTATATACATGATTTTAATTAAAAACTCTAATTTTCCTCTTGGTCATAATTATAGGAATTTCTATCTGATTATTTTTCATTTTCTATATCTCTTGATCAATACCATATCAAATGGTGCTTTCATTAAACACCATGCTGACAGTGATTAACCATTCCCATGGTGGTTCGGATTCAAGCCACATTCCTTGGCATGATGATCTTTGTGGATTCTTTGTACTTGAAAGTTGTGGAATGCTAAAGGAACATCTGAAGCTTAACATTTTCAAGAGATTACCGGAAATACTGATCGGCCACGATCTGACATGATTCTGGCTCTAGCGGCTATGCAATATGATAGTTGATTGGCTAACCTTTGAGATACCATTCATGCATCATTACCAAGAAAATTTTCAACAAGTTTTACCAGAAATGATTCAAAACAACATTTCAGATTTAGAAATTGATTTGAAAGAAGCAATTTCCAAATAAAAATATCAACCATACAACAATTCAATAATATCAAGACTTAGAGTGGAAAAGCATTTACCCCCTTTCCTAGAGTTGGACTTCACTATGGGCATAGTCCAAGCCCAAACTCATATTAAAGTTGACCAATATGAGCTTGCATTGAATTTTGTCTTCCAAACTAGACTGAGCTTATTTATGGAAAAACAACAATTATATGGGGTCTTTACTAGGATTGTTTTTAATTAATGGGATTTCAGTGGTATTTTTTTATTTTGAGCAGTAGCGTAAAAAATATTATTTTTAGAATTAAATATTTTTTAATTGTAATTAGGATTTACCGTTTTAATTAGAATATATACTTTTTTTGCAACCTTGAGGACGAGGTTGTTTTGAAGGAGAGAGTAATGTTAAGATTAGTATTGGGCCTATAGCTCACTTAGATAATTATGCTATAAATAGGAATAAGAGGTAATACAGTGGATATACATTATTTTAGTTGGAAACTCTATTTTTTTGGCCCTAATTCTAGGAATTTCTATCTAACTTTCTCTGATTATCTTTCATTAATGTATCTCTTAACACAATATCGTATCAGTGATGTAGATTTTATAAAACCACAAACTATCAGCAAGTACACCGAATCGTATCAAGTAATACCACGAAGGTGGATTATCGTTCTCAGAAGGATTAATGGACTAAGCAAGAAATAGTCAATTGATTATTCTATTCAGACAATCAAACTTTGGGGTTTTAAGAACAATTGCATAAAAACAGTAAATTGAAACAGTAATTGTTGAGAAAGTAATATTCACTCTCTACCTTGATTATGCAAAGATGTATCTTTGGCAAACCATAAATAATCAAATTCCAATTTCTTGGTAATCTAATTTCTCTAATCCTAATAAATTATCACTTCCTTGATTAGTTGATTGTGATAAGAGGTTAAGCACGTTCACTGATTTAAAAACCGCATAATTCTCAAGAACCAAACTTAGTTGATTCGATGTCACTTATCAAGTCAATGCTCAAAAGATAAGAATTATGAGAATGAGTTTTCAAGCTTAACTCAAATAAATAACTTTTTCAAGATATCAAAAGAATTCAAGTCAGATTTAGAATTTTTTCCAACACATCCAAACCCTTTAGATGAAGAACAAAAACTCTTCCTTAAGAAAACATCAACGCATTGGTCAAAAATAGAAAAGCTATAACATTGATCCATTAGAATCAATAGAGCTCCTAACCTTAACCGAGGAGATTAATGACTCATGCTTCAAAAGGAAACCTAGAATTATGAATTGTAAAAACTGCCGAAGAAGACTCACATATGTGGCTTCTTTTCCTTTTATACTAACCCAAAAACAAATTCCAAATTCAAAACTAATACAAAATAAGAACTAAATCAATTCAAATTTCATTAATTAAGTTTTCTCCTAGAGTCTTTCCTTCAAGATAAGCTCCTTTGATCTTCTTTAAAATTGACAATTAATGCTTGATTTTATGGGCTTAGGTCGACCTTTAAGTCGATCACTTAAGTGTTAAAGAATTAGAGGACTTAGTGAGTGAATTAAGGCCCCCTGGAAGTGGACCAATTGGAGTGTGGGACATATGACCTCATGCGTGCAACGTATGGCCCCTCCTTAGCCTATCTAGCCTCTGTTTCATGCTTCACATTGCACGGCCCATCTCCCCACATTGCACGCATGGAGTCTTTGGCAAATTGCCCTCTATTTTGATCCACTCGTTGCATGGTCAGGCTCCCACATTGCACGGCTGAAGTTTGGCCCAATTAGCTCTCTGTTAAATATTTCATATGTATCACTCTCTACCATAGATTCCAACTCTTAATATTTGTAAACTGATTTTTTATGTTATAATTCTATTAGAAGTAATTTTTTTGCTAAAATAATCAACTCTTTTACAAAGACATGAAAACAATTACCACCTTGTTTTTGTACTTTTATTTTTATTTTAATTATAAATGTGAGTATAGCTTAAATGTATTATTTATGGAATTTGATTATAAATGTAAATAACATTTGTCTATATATTTTAATCTTATTGGATTATATCGCTTATAAAATTTGATTATATATATAAATATGAATCTGTTTTTCTATATGGGTGATTGATTAGTTGTTTTTTCTAGTATTTATACATATAAGATAATTGTAAAGTTAATTAATTTATATCGTTATAATACCAATACAAAACCTCATCAAAAAGAGTAAAAGGTCACTAATTAAGGTTTTACCGGTTTTAAAAAATTGCCACAAAAAAATTCGTGACACCTCAAATTTTAGAGATTTTTAAACTGTCACAATTATTTTTGTGAGAATTTTAAACTGCCACAATTAAAAAAATTGCCACAAAAGAGAAAAATCCTTGTAGAAATACTTATTGTAATTATGGAGTACTCATTAGAATCAAACGAATCCCTTTTGCCTCATAAGTAGACATATATGCGCCTTATTTTTTTCTATCTTCAAAATTATTTTTAGTAAATTTAAATAATTATGTTTATGGCATAAATTTTACAAAAATTTGAGAATTAATTGGGATAGTATTTTAAAATTTTTATATGTAGTTGTTTTTATAAAATAAGGATAAACTATCATTTCTGTCTATAAATGTTCAGAACGTTAATAAATCCATCCACGGAAAAATAACAATAATCTTATACCCATAAAGATAAATTTCTCAAATCACCCTCTAACCTAACGTAACTTCAATTTTAATCTTATTGGATTATCTCACTTATAAAATTTTAATTCTGATTCGACCCAATCTCTAACTGTCTCCAATTTTAAGTCTATTGCACCAAAACCTAATGCACTCCCAGGTGCAGTGCACCAATGACAAATGTCCCCAAACTCAGCTCATAGGCCAAATCCACCTCTGTTAAGTCAAAATCTACTGCTTGCATGATAGGCGATAGTGGTCAAAACCTCTATCCTAACCTAATTCCATTGCTTCCAAGCCCCTATCCCAACCCAACCTCCACTGCCCGCAAAGCACTCTCTGATGCATGAGTATCTTTAGTTGTTTTTTTATTGTTTCTTTGAATAAAGTTAGTGATTTTTTTATTGCAATTGATATTTTTGTGCTTTAATCAATGTTTCTAGAGTTGAGATGAACTTTGATATGTTAGGTAAGAACAAATAAGGAGAAGGACAACCAAAGAAGTCCTTGAGAGAACCAAAAAAGGTGGCATGCAAAAGGAAGCAACCTCTCAGGAAACCAAGAATTAAAGACAAGCTCTAGGAAAGTACAAAGAGAATTTGTAGATGTTGTCAATCATCACCTCTTCATAATCTAACAAGTATAGCTTGAGCTATAGAGGTCCAAATGAGTCAAGTTTAGCAATGTTAGAAAGCTAACATTAAGAGCTTTGAAATGATATACATATGTCTATAGTGAATGTTTAGTTTGGGCCATGAAAGACCCTCACCTTTTTGCTCGTAAAAGTAGTTCCAAAACTGGCATGCCCCACACCAAGTATGGCGTGCCACACCATTCCACGCCCAATCCTAACCTCTTCGCACTAAATTGATGATAGCTTGAACTATAGAGGTCCAAATGAGGCTATTCGAGTGGCGTTAGAAAACTAACATCCAAGACTTCAAAATGATATGCATATATATATATATATATATATATATATATATATAGTGAACGTTAAGTTTGAAGGGCACACACCACCATTCTTTCAACTTGCAAAAACAGCGCCCCAAGTACCACATCAACTTGGCGTGCCACACACCAGCCACAACTATGGCACGCCTTCGTGCCTCACCTTCCAATAGCC